>NC_045966.1:58248267-58475767 GCF_010909765.2 Amblyraja radiata
GCCAGGTCCCCTCAGGGAAACGTCGCTCCAGGACCCGCTGGTAGGCCGCGAGGACAGGTCGAAGACGCTGCTCGGAGGAAGGCAACCTCTCCGACCAGGTAGGGACTTGGAAAAGCAGTTTCTCCCTTCCCCCCACCACCCCCCACACATAAAAAGATTTAGACCCCCTGACTGTACACTTAACGAACTAAAAATAATTTTAAAAAAGGGAAAAAAACGGACAGCTGCAGGACAGGCAGCCGTACAGGACAGCGCCTCCTCCTGCCTATAACTGCCTAGCGACCCCACTCCACTGCACTACAAGGTCAAACGAACCATGCCGACAAATTTTTACTCGCGGAAATTTTTTCAACATGCTGAAAGTTTTCTTCAACCAAAGTGAGGCAGCGAGTATGCGGGAACTTCCCTCGAGCATGAAGGAGAGTTCCAGTGACCCTTCTTCAGACTGAGAGTCAGGGGAGAGGGGGACACAGAGATATGGAAGGGTAAGGTGCGAAATCAAGAGAACAAAGGGAATGCAGATAAAGGAAAATGTAGAATTGATCTGTTAGCTCGGGGAAGGTAACAACGAGGCATACAAAGATAAAAGAAAAGCATAACTATCTTTATGTTAATTAAGGTCCATGATGTAACACAATGGGGTGCTCGCATTCATTACCAATCGGGTAGAAAAGATCTATAGTCCATCCAAATTGCTGCTTTTTTATAATGAATATAAATATTGAATTCCCAATTATAATGCTAAGTGTTTAACTAGTGTGCCTTGCACCAATAAAATTCTCCCACCATTTTGTTCTTTCATACACAAGTTATTCTTAGCTAGATAGACACAAAAAGCTGGAGTTACTCAGTGGGACAGGCAGCATCTCTGAAGAGAAGGAATGGATGGCATTTCGAGTCGAGTCTGAAGAGGTCTGGAGAAGGGTCTCGACCCGAAACGTCAACCATTCCTTCTCTCCAGAGATGCTGCCTGTCCCGCTGAGTTACTCCAGCTTTTTGTGTCTACCTTCCCTTATCAGTGTATCTATGCACTGTGAATAGCTCGATTGTAATCATGTATTGTCTTTCCGCTGACTGGATAGCGCGCAACAAAAGCTTTTCACTGTACCTTGGTACATGTGACTGTGTAAACTAAACTAAACTGTCAACTGTGCTGAGCATTGAGCATCCACTTACACTCAACCAACATTATTCCCATCTCATTCTTCCCACATTCCCATTGATTCTCTCCCACACCCCCTGCAAAGATTCTACACACAAAGGACAAATTCCAATGGCAAATGAAACAGTCAACTCACACGTCTTTTGAATCTGGGAGAAAACTGGAGCACTGGTTGCGCGCCATAGGGAGAATGTGCGAACTCCACAGAGAAAGCACCCAAGGCCAGGATTGAACCCAATTCACTGCACTTGTTGAGACAGCAGTTAAGCTAGTTGCACCACATCACATTCTTCTTCATCTAATGCGATCAGCAAAATCCTTCTATTCGTTCCAGTGACATGGGTTTGTTAAGCTTTCTTCATAAGCCCATCCATGCTACTTATTCCTATAATTTCTTGCATTCATATTATAATTCCCCCTTGGGTAAAGAATTCATGAATAACTATCAAATCCATGTGGATTGACAATGGTCCTCATTAGCATGCCTGTATTTTGCATTTAAATTCAGGAATTCAAAGTCACGAGATATGTTATTGATTTGTTTGTTCGGTGAATGCATCGACCGATGTTACAGTGAGGTAAACCAAAACATACTGGAGGCACTCAGTAGATCAAGCAGCATCTGCAAAAACAGAAACAGAGTTCACACTTCAAGTTGAAAATGCTTCATCAGAATTGGGGCAGAGAGAAAACAAGTTAGATTTAATTTGCAGTAAAGATGTGGAAGAGATGAATATGATGAAGGGAATATTTTTGATAGGGTGTGGCCCAGTTTACTGTGGAGATGAATTGCAGACTTCATCTAGTCAATGGGCTGATAGGCACAGTTGCTGATGAGCATACAAGAGCACAAAAAGTTCCAAAATGGAGGGCCATGGGACATGCCCAGCAGGGTAACCATGGTAATGGAAAGGGAGAAACCTGACCAGGTTTCCAGATATGGTAAGTTTGTTCAAAGATGGAGAAAGTAAGTTACCTGAAGTTATATTGAGTCAAGAGGGCTGCATTATGAACAGACAGGCACATTTCCCCATCGTGGCCCCAACTTAAGATCTTACCTGAAAGATAAAAGAGCTTGTCTCAATCAACACTGCACACTTGTTAATATTTTTAAGACTTGTGCAAGATTATTTCTCAGGATTTGATTTGAAAGAAATGAGTGCCAATTTGTGCACTCTTCATTGATAGCTATAACCTTTCTGCTTTGGTGTCCTTGCATTGACTTTTTAACACCACCTTCAAGCTATTTTATTTCCCATTCCCGCACTGACCTTTCTGTCCTGGGCCTCCTCCACTGTCAGAGTGAGGCCCAGCACAAATTGGAGGAACAGCACCTCATTGGGCAGTTTACAACCCAGCGCTTTGATTTGATTTATCTAACATCAAGTGACCCTTGCTTGCCCTCTCACCCTGTCCCTCCCCCTCTCTAGTCCTCTGACTAGTTTCACTATCCTGATTAATTTAATTGATTATATGCCTCCTTGTCACCTTCCCCTCAGCTAATATTGAACCATTCTACATTTCCTTACCATCGACTGATTTGATCTGTTGTTTTCACACCTTACCCTTCCATATCTCTATGTCTCCCTCTCCCCTGACTCTCAGTCTGAAGAAGGGTCTCCACCTGAAATGTTACCCATTCCTTCTCTCCAGAGATGCTGCCTGTCCCGCTGAGTTGCTCCAGCATTTTGTGTCTATCATGGAATATTCACAGTACTTTAAGGCTCTTCACAAGTTTAACTGAGCTTCTCTCATTCTCACAGTAAGGGAAATGAAACAGAGCTTCAAATGTGAATGTTTGGTTGTGAGATATGGTTGGCTCATCTACACGGTTATTCATCTAACCTCTGGTAGCCGCAGGGACTGCTGGCTTCCAACTTTCACTTCAGAAAATATATTTAGCCTTGGACGAGAAGCACGAACGACTCACAAGGGAAATACAGTGATGATTGGGATGAGGAGTTGTGGCAGATAAAGTATAAATGTTCAAATTGTAGGGATTAGCTTTGTTTTATCAAACACAGAAGATTAATAGGGGAATTGATTGGGGAGTATTCAGCAGAGTGGACACACGCGCAGAGAAAGTGATAGGATCGTACATGGGAATCCAGAGAGATTTTATGTGCAGAGGATCCAAAGAGATGTTCTAAATACATTAAGGAAAAGAGAGTAACTAGAGAGAGAGTTCCTTGGAAATTCAAGTGGTCATCTCTGTGTGGGGCCACAGGAGAGGAGTAAGATGCTCAATAAGTATTTAAGAAGGAACTGCAGATGCTGGAAAATCGAAGGTATACAAAAATGCTGGAGAAACTCAGTGGCAGCATCTGTGGAGCGAAGGAAATAGGCAACGTTTCGGGCCAAATTCCTTCTTCAGACTGATGGGTTCCCTGTTTCTACTGTGGGAAAAGACATGAAGACTGGGCAACTTGGGACAGTTAAGTGAGATGTCTTAAGTATAGTCCGTATTATAGGCAAGAATCTGTGGACATCCTCAGGCATATTCACAAGCCAGAAGGATGTCGTTAAGCTGGAATGTGTGCAGAGACAAATTCGGAGGATATAGCCAGGACCCGACGGCCTGAACTATAGAGAGAGGTTGGGCAGGCTAGACGTTACTCCTCGCAGTGCAGGGGCTGAGAGCTGATTTTACAGAGGTACATAAAATCACGAGGGTAATAGATGGGGTGAATGCACAGAGTGTTTTACAGAGACTAGGACAGGGGTGGGGAACCTGCGGCCTTAAGGCCACATGCGGCCTTCTAAGCCATTAAGAGCGGCCTTTTGAATGAACAAATCTTTTTATTATTATTAATATGTTTTTGTTCATCTTTTATTATTTTTATTTTAAACATAAAATGAACGTATTTAAAATACCAAAGAATAAAAGAAGATTCAACGAAAGAAATCCTCCCCGACTGAAGGCCACAATTAAGACATTAGTAAGTCATGAGGGCTATTTTATCAAAATAATGTACATTTTGAAGTATATCTAATTGAAGTTTCTTGAATGCGGCCTTATTAGATTACAGCTAACAATGCGGCATTCCACCATGAAAAGGCTCCCCACCCCTGGACTAGGAGAATCAAGAACCAAGGTTCAAGGGTTCAAGGTTTAGGGGTCAGTTTCTTGTCACATGTACCAATTAAGGTACAGTGAAATTTAGATGGCCATGCAGTCATACCAATAAAGAGGAACAAGACACCCAAATAAAATGTTAACCTGAACATCCACCACAGGGACTCCCCCACATTCCTCACTGCGATGGAAGGCAAAAACAAGTTCAATCCTCTTCCCTTCTTTGTTCTCCCACGGTCAGGGCACTCGAACCTTCCATTGTGAGGCGATCTTTGCTCCCGCATCGGGAGGTCGAGCCCTCCGCATCGGGGCGATCAAGCTCCCGCATCGGGGGGATCTCAGCTCCCCGCGCCGGGCGATTGGACTCCTGAGTCGTGGCTGGTCGAACCTCCTGCAGCTTGGAGCTGCCCGACATCAGTCTCTACCCGAGACCGCGAGCTCCTCGATGTTGAAATCCGCAGGCCACGGTTGGAGCGTCGATACCAAGCAAGGGATTGAAGGCTCCGATGGTAAGTCTGCGGCCCTGTGGTGGGGCTCTAAGTCGGTCTCGAGCAAGGCCGCCAGCTCCATTATGTTAGGCCGCAGAGCGACTGGAGATATGATCTGGGGGACAAATCACATCTCAGGCAAGGTAAGAGATTGATAAAAGATTCCCCCAAACCCTCCCTCACTCCCCACATAAAACAAACCATAAAACATTAACACATACTTTTAAAACACACTAAAAATAACAAAAAAGACAAAAAGACAGACAGACTCTGGGCGAGGCTGCCATCGCTGACTGCGCTAGGGGAGAAAAATTGAAGATGAGAAAGGAAAGATTTAATAGGAACCTGAAGGCAAGGTTTTACACAGAGGGTGATGGGTAGATGGAACAAGCAGCCACAGGAGATAGTTGAGGCAGGTGCAAAAACAACATTTAAGATACATTTGGACAGATACATGGATAGAAACGATTTGTCGGGATATTGGCCAAATGTATGAAGGTGGGACAAGCATACATGGAGCATCTTGGACAGCATGGACAAGTTGGGCTGAAGGTCCTGTATCTGTGCTGTATGACTATGACTCTATGGTCACATAACCTTAAAGCTAGAGTCAGACCAATATCAGCTGATGTGAGTGGAGGTAGTTAGATTTATTTTGGGTAAGATTCTCAAGTGAGGTAAAGCTCTGGTGGTTCAACTATGCTGAGAAACAGACTTACAACAGGCTAGCTGAATGCCAGATCATACTAAAGGGATTGAATGGCCTTTTTTTCATCTACATATGGTGTGCCTCCAAGACTGGGTTCTCCTTCTGGCAAAGCACCAGCAACAACCCCTACCCATCCCTGTTTGGAAAAATGGTTCCATCAGTCTTCTCACAGTAAAGCCAGGGGGAGAACCTCCATTTGTGCACATCGCCTGATTGTGTTTTTTTCAGACAGACTGGATGTGAGAAGGATGCTTCCCCTAGATGGGTCAGTCTCGAGCCAGGGGTCATGGTCTCAGGATTATCGGAAAGATATTTAGGACTGAGTTGAGGAGGAATGTCTTCACTCAGTCCTTTGCCCAGGAGAGCCATGGAGACTAATGCCCCTGTCCCACTTAGGAAACCTGAACAGAAACCTCTGGAGACTTTGCGCCCCACCCAAGGTTTCCGTGCAGTTCCTGGAGGTTGCAGGTGGTTGCCAGAGGTTGCAGGTAGTGGAAGGAGGTAGGGAGACTGACAAAAACCTCTGGGAACCTCCGGGAACCGCACGGAAATCTTGGGTGGGGCGCAAAGTCTCCAGAGGTTTCCGTTCAGGTTTCCTAAGTGGGACAGGGGCATAAGTAACTGAAATTACTTAGGAGGCAGCTGGATAGATTTCCAGGCACAAAAGGCATCATGCAGCATGAGAAGAGAGCAGGAATATATAGTAGCATTGAGGTTAAGGATCAGTCACCCCCATACTAAATGGCAGAGTAAGTCCAAAGGACCAAATAGCCTATTCTGGCTCCTATTGTACATGTTTATGTGTATTTTGATATTGCAGAGACATAGAGTCAAATAGCATGGAAACAGCAGTCCACTCATCAATACCAACCTAGAATCTCATAAGTTCATTAGTCATAGGAGCAGAATTAGGCCATTCAGCCCATCAAGTCTACCCCACCATTCAAACATGACTGATCTATTTTCCCTTTCTCAACCCCATTCTCCTGCCTTCTCCCCGAACTCTTTGATACGCTTTCTAATCAAGAACCTCTCAATATATATCAGAAAGAACTGCAGATGCTGGTTTAAATCAAAGGTAGACATAAAATGGTGGAGTAACTCAGTGGGACAGGCAGCATCTTTGGAGAGAATGAATGGGTGACATTTCAGTCAGAAGAAGGGTCTCGACCCGAAACGTCACCCATTCCTTATCTCCAGAGATGCTGCCTGTCCCGCTGAGTTATTCCAGCATTTTGTATCTACCTCTCAATATCTGCTTTAAAATACCAAAATACAGCCTCTACAACTGTCTGTGTAATTAATTCCACAGATTTACCACCTTTGGCTTATCTCCTTTCCATAGGTACTTCCTTTAATTCTGAGGTTGTGCCCTCAGGTCCCAGACTCTCCCACGAGTGGAAACATCCTCTCCACTTCCACTCTGTCCACGCCTTTTATTATTTGGTAAGTTTCAATGAGATTCCTCCTCATCCTATTAAACTCCAGTGAGTACAGGCCCAGAGCCATTAAACACTCATCATATGTTAACCCAATCATCCCTTAGGATTACTCTTGTAAATCAGAGAACAAACTTCTGTACAAGTCTGACCAAAGATCTGGCTCTTGTATACCGCAGAAAACCCCCTGCTAAGTTTGTTCTTTTTGCATGCATTTGGTCCATATCCCTCTAAACCTTTCTTATTCATGTACATATCCTCGTGCCTTTTAACCTGTTCACTGCCAAGTTTGTTTTACTATTTTGTCATGATCTGAGTATACTCGGGATTGGCACTGAACAGTTTAAATGTTATTTTTATTGTACTTGCCTCGACTACCTCCTCTAGCAGTTAATTCCATGTATCTACCACCCTCTGCATGAAAACATTGCTCCTCGGGTTACTATTAAATCTTTCCCCTCACACAATAAACCTATGTCCTCTGGTTCTTGATTTACCTACTCCGGGTAAAATACTCTATGCATTCAACCTATCAATTCCGCTCATGATTTTATACATTTCTACAAGATCACCCCTAAGCTTCCTGCGCTCCAAGGACCAAAGTCTTAAAATTATTGGCTATTTTAGGTCCTAGAAGTCCCTACAGTGAAGATGTGGATCACAGATATGTTCGAGACACAACATTTGGAAAACATTAGGCTAGTCTTGGCGGAAAAAACAGATCAATTTCTTAAGACATGGGCACCCTTTACCGAATTCTTACAACAATAGTATGGTGCAACACAAATTTAAATTTAAATCCGATGCTGGGTTAGGTGAGGTGGGCGGGGGGGGGGGGGGGGGGGGGGGGGGACGAGGGGCAAGGTATATCTCCACTTTTCTTTTTCTTTTCTTTTCTTCCTATACCTTTCGGTTACACTGCTTTGGTAGTTTAGGGGACTTTCTTTTGTTCTTCTTCAATCTATCTTTTCACTTTTTACTCCTTCTCTTTCTTGTTTTCTCTTTCTTTTCTTTTTTCATTTTCATAATTTAGGTTATAAGGTTAAAAATGAAGCTGTACAATAATTGTATAATTTTAGATGCCGAATGTTATATCTCTGTACAATTGCTTCTAATAAATAAATAAATAAATAAATAAATAAAAAGTCCTAGAAAATTGTTTATATTTTTAAAAGAAAGCTGCACAGGTTCCAGTGAATTGCGTTCAACATTCTCGATCCTGGTCGCAAAATTGTCCCTCATAAGCCCCACATTCTTGATGGTTCTAAAGGCAACTCTGGCGTAGGATCCACTTGTGTCTTGCGCTTGGCCTTCTGCTCCTCCGTCTTGCCCTGGCGACTCTTGAATCAAATGATTAATTCCTGACACATGACCAAATCCTGACGGGAAATTGAGGAGGAAATAACTTGGTCCTTTTGTTAATTTCTCTTCAAGCCTTTAAAAAATATTGGGGAGACAAAAGAAGCAATGATGATAGGAAGCAGGGGGTCGTATAATGAAATCTTCAGCAATACATCCACTTGGAGTTGCGATTCACTGTCATCCTATCCACCGTCTGTGTCAAGAGTTAGCGCAAATCTGAGAATAAATTTCTAAAGACGTCTGACCAAAGGTCTGGCTCCTCTTTTCTGCAAAAAAAAAAATTTGTTCCTGAGCAACAGTGAAGGTTCACATTAAGTAATAATACCTAACACAACAATTGTTGCTCTGTGTGCATTGGTTTTTACACTATCACTATAATACTGTAACTGATCATTTGTTGTACATTTATTGCTGTTGATGTGCGTCCAATGTGTCGATAGTTAAACTTTTATTGTTCCAGTTCATATCCAGTGCACATGGCAAATAAACACACTTGGTAACTCTTAAAATGTAGCAATAAAGGAATTATTTGTTTTCAAGGTACTGATCCAGATATTGCATGGGATTAAAGCACATTCAATGATGCACACATACACACACACCGCAGTGCAGGAATCAGGCTAGTAATTACTCGATTCATAAGAGATAGACAGTAGACCATTGTGTGGGATATGTTGACTCCTGAGCTGGGCACTGTGGAAATGTCTTGGCATGCCGATGAGGTGCTCTAGGTTATAGGATGCAGGGGGTAATATAAACAGAGTATTCCCAACAGGGAGTTTTGAATGATTTCCCCATGGAAGAGTCAGAAATGCTGGCACGTGTTTACTTGCCAGTTTAAACGGATCAGGCTAGAATGTTGGACAGAGCTTATACCAACTGCAAGAGAGCCAAATCTTTCCCCCCCAAAAATGTCCAGTACTGCCAATCTTATATTTTAAATTGTAACAACTCACTGCATAAAAACAGGTCGAATGGTCTTTCCCTTGCACAATATGGCACAATTCCAATGTTAAAACACCCGTTTACTTGATGTGCTTAGTTTCACCTCTGGGTAAGGCAGACATGACTGGTCCCAGTGTCAAACCTACCTGGCTTAGCATCAAATCTCCAGATTGATAAAGTATCTTGAATTTGCACCTATTAGCACTTGCTTTGCTTGTATAAATGACAGTTAAAAATTATTTAATCGGGAAGAAATAGTATCAATTGCAAAACACTGCTAGGCACTATTAAATGTAAGGTTCACCAGTGTGAATGGCATTTTACTTGATACCATCCAATTAACCTATAAACCTGCACATCTTTGGAATGTGGGAGGAAACTGAAGATCTCTCAGAAAACCCACGCAGGTCATGGGGAGAACGTACAAAACTCAACACAGACAGCATTCACAGTCAGGATCGAAGGTGGGTCTCTGTCGCTGTAAGCCCGAAACTCTCCCGCTGCACCACCGTGCCGACATGTAACCAGACCGTGAGGTCTCCGATCCCAACCATTAGCAGGGAGCGGCATAATGCAAACAGCACTCTTCTAAATCTTGGGGAGTGCTGCCATTTAACGAAGTAAGCAGAGGGAACCACTACTGTTGCTAGTTCCAGAGGAAGCTGGACAGGCGTGTGTAGAACAAGAAGATAGACACAAAATGCTGGAGTAATTCAGCGGGACAGGCAGCCTCTCTGGAGAGAAGGAATGGATGACGTTTCGGGTCGAGACCTGCATCATCGTTGAAAACATTAACGACACAGTGGTGCTGGTTTCCGACGGGCACGGTGACGAACGCACCACACATCTCTGTCTTCCATATGGCTGGCAAGCTCCTCTTTTGCCTCCACACACGCGTCTTCCATCAACGTCCATGGGTGGGTTCCCACAACATAACCTTGTTTGCGGGCATTTTTGTGGGGCGGTGACAATGACCTGCGAGCCTATTCCTTCTCCACCTGATCTTCTCGGTCAGAGGTGGAATCTCCCCATAGAGCTGGGCATTGGTGATGTGGTCCCTCCAACTGACATGTTGACCTTTTCTGAGCATTCGGGTGTCGGTACCATCAAGAGACTTGGACAGTGCTCAAGTGAGAGTCCATGCCTCACACCCGTACAATAATATGGTCTCTACAGTTGCATGGAAGAATCGCTGTTTGAGACCCTTAGACATCCGAGACGTCCCGATTTCCCCCCATGTTATTGAGGGCTTTCCATGCGAGTGCTTTCCGGACCTTGATGTCATTCTCCGAGCTCTACATCCACGCTCCCAGGATATTATTGAAGGGTCAAGAACAACAATATCCATCCAAGACTTTATCCTTGTATGTGGGACTAAAAAAACCTAGTAGTCGCGATTAGTCCAGACAGGAGGTTGCCAGGAGGTCTCTGTAATGACATGAAACCTGTCTCTGTCTGCACTGTTGATGACCCTCTCCCATATTCACTCGCAGTCTGTCTGCTGCTGTGGGCTGAAGGAAGAGCAGACAACGTCTTCTCTCACTTCGCATGGAGCTCGGACAAGCTCCCGTGCAGCAGTGAGCAGCACACCATGCATACATATGTGGCAGAGATTAGCAGTAAGAGCCTGGAATGGTCCTGAGGCTGAGAAGCTGGAAGTGAAGTGTGCGGGAAGGAACAGCACATACTGGCTTAAGGGCATGTCCCACTGTACGAGGTAATTCAAGAGTTCTCCCTAGTTTTCCCCTGATTCGAACTCGGAGAATGTCCGTAGCAGGTCCGTAGGAGTTTGTGTATGTTAAGGGTTTTGTATACATAAAGGAGGAGCTTGAAATTTATTCTGAACCGCACTGGGAACCAGTGGAGAGAGGCCAGAATTGGGGTGATGTGGTCCTTGTGTCTTTTTTTTTTTAAACAGCCTCTTTGTTTCCTTGTGTCCACATGTTAGTGTATGTTTGTGGGCTCATTGTGACTTCACATCACTGCATTGTATGCACTCACTCCCAGACTTAGTTAAAGATAGTTTATGCTTATTTGAAGCTGTCGAATTCTGAAACCTGCTATTAGATGGGCTTGTCAGAATGCAAACAGCACTCCTCCATATTGAGGGGTAGGTTCAAGAGGTTGATTCCCAGGGCGGCCGGCCGGATATGATGAAAGAGTGGATCGACTGGGCTTATATTCACTGGAATTTAGAAGGATGAGAGGGTATCTTATTTAAAAACATATAAAATCATTAAGGGACTGGACAGGCTAGATGCAGGAAAAACGTTCCTGATGTTGGGGGTGTCCAGAACCAGGGGTCACAGTTTAAGAATAAGGGGTAGGCCATTTAGGACTGAGATGAGGAAACACATTTTCACCCAGAGAGTTGTGAATCTGTGGAATTATTTGCCACAGAAGGCAGTGGAGGCCAATTCACTGGATGTTTTCAAGAGAGAGTTGGACTTAGCTCTTAGGGCTAAGGGAACCAAGGGATATGGGGAAAAAGCAGGAACGGGGTACTGATTCTGGATGATCAGCCGTGATCATATTGAATGGCGGTGCTGGCTCGAAGGGCTGAATGGCCTACTCCTGCACCTTTTTTCTATGTTTCTATGTTTCTGTGAGTGATGCCACTTAATGAATGGGTTGTGCAGTAATCAGAATTGTGAATTAATGTTCTCAGTGTAAGGGGAAGCTGGACAGGTGGGTGCTGAACAATGTCCATACAAGGGCCCAACAAAGAAGTCACCGTATCGTCATAAGTGCAGTATATAGTTTGGATGAGCCTCTCCTAATTCATCACTGTCATCAAAATCGTGAATGGGCCTCACAGCTGCAAAGGGCACTTACACAATTTTATCTGTACTTCCTCTGTAGCTGTAACACTATATTTTACACATTGTTTATGTTCTCTTGCACTACTTGATGTACTGTGTGTGATATCAGTTTAATTTATTGTCACGTGTACCGAGGTACAGTGAAAAGCTTTTGTGTGTGTGCTAACCAGTCAGCGGAAAGAGAAGACATGATTACAATCAAGCCATTTACAGTGTATAGCACAATGATAAGGGAATAATGCTTAGTGCAAGATAAAGTCTGAACAAGGATAGACCGAGGGTCATCAATGATGTAGATAGTAGTTCAGCACTGCTCTCTGGATGTGGTAGGATAATTCAGTTCCCTGATAACAGCTGGAATTACAGCTGATATGATTTGGATAACATGTAAAATAAAGTTTTCCACTGTATCTCAATACATGTGAGAAAAATAAACCAATACCAATAACTTGCTTGAGTAATTGACAGTGATACACGGCTCTGGAGACCAGTTAAGAACCCACAAACAATACATGTGTGAATGTTGCTTGTCACACACATAACTACAGCGATGCCAATTTATGTTTTAAAAATCATACGCTCCAAACATAGATAGCAAAGGCGCAGTATTAATGAAGCTCGTACTTTCTATTATCTGCCAAGATTTTATTTTGGAATAAACTTGGAAAGTTTAGTCAGAATCTGGCAATAATTGGATTTGTATTCTGGTTCACAGTGTCCCACTTTCCAATCTACGCTAGAACTTTCTTTCACTCGGGTCCCAGAATGTTATAATGCTTCTGCTGTAATAACAGAAGAAAGCACTCAGTGATTTAAAATAACTGGCACAAGACCAACAAAGAGATTATTTTTCACTGAGAGTTGGAATGAACTGCTTGTGGAGACTCGGTGGAAGCAGATTCAATAATAACTGATGATAGACACAAAAAGCTGGAGTAACTCAGGCAGCATCTCTGGAGAGAAGGAATGGGTGACGTTTTGGGTGAGGCCCTTCTTCAGACTGAAAGTCACGGGAAAAGGAAACGAGAGGTATAGATGGCGATGTGGAGAGATAAATAATAATAATGGATGGGATTTATATAGCGCCTTTCTAATACTCAAGGCGCTTTACATCGCATTATTCATTCACTCCTCAGTCACACTCGGTGGTGGTAAGCTACTTCTGTAGCCACAGCTGCCCTGGGGCAGACTGACGGAAGCGTGGCTGCCAATCTGCGCCTACGGCCCCTCCGACCACCACCAATCACTCACACACATTCACACACATTCACACACAGGCAAAGGTGGGTGAAGTGTCTTGCCCAAGGACACAACGACAGTATGCACTCCAAGCGGGATTCGAACCGGCTACCTTCCGGTTGCCAGCCGAACACTTAGCCCATTGTGCCATCTGTCGTGACCAATGAATCTTCTTCCACGTGTCCGGCCATCTTCTATATCACGTCTTTCTGGTCGGTCAGTGACGGTTGGCGGTCGGTGGTTGCAGAATTGGCTACTTCAGTCAGTCACTGTGGTACAGTATTTGTCGTCAGCATTGCCCGGGATGCACCACATGGAGGCTTCTGCTTGCATCCCAGAAAAATGAATGAAAGATATGCAAAAAAGGAATGATGATAAAGGAAACTGGCCACTGTCAGCTGGTTGTTGGGTGAGAAAGAGACGCTGGTGTGACTTGGGTGGGGGAAGGATGAATTCGGAGGGAATGCCAGGATTACTTGAAGTTCGAGATATCAATACATTCCACTGGGTTGTAAACTGCACAAGCGAAATATGAGATGCTGTTCCTCCAATTTGCCTTTAGCCTCACTCTGACAATGGAGGAGGCCTAGGACAGAAAGGTTAGTGTGGGAATGGGAAGAAGAATTAAAGTGCTTGGCAACTGGGAGATCAGGTAAGCGAAGGTGTTCAACAAAAATATTGCCCAGTCTATGTTTGGTCTCGCTGATGTATAAGAGTCCACATGTTGCAAAATCCGATAATAATAACTGATATTGGATATAAACGTGGAAGGCGTAAGAAGTGGCAAGCCCTTGAGGAAAGGGTAGGAATGAAGGAACTCATTGGGTAGCCCTTTAAAGCAAGGCACAGTGGGCCAAATGGCCTATTTCTGTGCTGTGGGATTCTGTTCTGTGACCTCCATTAAGCAAGAGGGACCATAAAGATATTTATAATTTTTGCCTGACAGCACTGAAAGTCTGCAGAGACCCAGGGGAGCAGGATTTGCGGCACACCCTCATGATTTAAACTGAGCAAGTTGCAGTCTCTTTCCCAGCCTATAAAATAACATGGGTCACTGGACAAGTGACTCACTACGGAATACAACATGCAGTGTTTCAAATATTTCTCCCTCGAAAGGTTCAAGGATGCCAACTCCCACTTCCTAAGTATCGTATAATCAGGAAAACGCCAGAGTATAAAAGCACACATTGCTCTGAATGCAGGTCACGAGAATTTCACAACGTTCCACAGCATGAAATGTCGGGCTAAGGTCTGATGGCCCCCGATGGCTGTGGGATTCGATGACGGGGCTTGAGGTAAATAATCAGAAAACTGAAAGAAAATGTCCTCAAAGTTTCACCAGCTGGGCTTCAGGAAGTTTATGAAAAGGGACTTTATATTTTCATGAACAGAATGTGATACAGGAAATATTTCCAGGATGGCTATTTGGTTGCCTGTTATTAGGCCACAGGTTCCACCCAGGCCACAACGTATCTCTTCAGCATAGCTGTGGCATTTTCTGGAGTGCCAATTGAACAATACATCATATTATGACATTTAAAAGACATGAGGCCAGGTAGATGCAAATGAAAGGTTCGGAGAGATGTGGACCAAATGCAAGCAAGTAGGACTAGCTTGGTTAGACAACTTGGTTGGCAGCATTGTTTCGGTACTGTAGAGCTCTATGACTAATATATTTTATGGGTACGAAGATGTATTTATTTTTGGAATGTAATTTATGGAAAGTCATCGCATCAAGACCATTTGTTTAGATCACATTCAACCTTACAAAGATTCAACAAGACATTGTGCATACTTTTTAGTTGTGGACTAGTGTTTGAGGTGCTACTACGTTTGGCCAATGTGTCTGTAAGAGCACATTCCTGCAGCAGTGATATCTAAACTGCATGTTGATCAAAAGCACGGCTGCACATACAGTGGCTTCTCGGCCTGGGCACTTGACATAACCAAAGATCACTTCACTTTCATTTTCCAGGTTTGTAGGTTAATTGGCTTGATGCAACTATAAAATTGTCCCAAGTGTGTGCAGGGTAGTGTTAATGTGCAGGGATCACTGGTCGGTGCTGTCTCGGTGGGTCGAAGGGCCTGTTTACGTGCTGTATCTCTAAACTAATCTAATTTCATATTGTCTGCAGCTTTTTGTGTGTTAGTTTATTGAATCTTGATATGTGGATTTCCCCCATACACAACGTGTTACTTCAATGTAATTGACAATGCATGATTAAAATAATATGGTTGCTCAATACAATTGCAGAGTTTTCTTTCTCGAGATAAATCTATGAGATTTTGTAATGGAGATTTCCAATGGCAATCAGATGTTTCATTATCACCTCTTTCCCTTCTGGACTCCCTTCCCTAAAAAAGGAATGCATCGGGATAATCCCACCAGATGCATATTGCACGAATCAATTGATTTACACTAGTCCAACATTCATTTTCCCTTGAGCGCAGTCTACACAACTTGGCTGGAGTCCAATGCACATTATGAAGAATCTTAAATTGGATCAATCTGCTGCTTTTGTTATTCCTTTCCATATATTCTTCTACTACTGATCACTTGCCTCACTCAGTTTCTCATATATGCTTTTAAATCTTTTATTGACACCTTGGGTTCCATCCAAGTGTCTGAAATAGAACCATGAAACCAAGTGGGGCCTGTTAGTCACAGTGTTCAACGGCTACATTGTGAGCCCCTCATCCTCGAGAATCACTTCCACATCCTCTCACTGCTTCTATGGAGAAACTGCAGGTCCAATTCAATCGCGCAAATCTGCTCGGTCAAGAGTCAAGAGTCAGAGAGTCAAGGGTGTTTTATTGTCCCAGATAGAACAACTAAATTCTTTCTTGCAGCAGCGTAACAGAATATGTAAGCAATAATAAACGAGAGAGAAAAAAAAAGTTCAATGCGTGTATATATACACATACTCACAAATATACAGGTAGACACAAAATGTTGGAGTAACAATGTTTCAGGTCGAGATCCTTCTTCAGACTGAAGAAAATGTCCCCCGTTCCTTCTCTCCAGAGATGCTGCCTCACCCGCTGAGTTACTCCAGCATTTTGTGTCTACCTTCGATTTAAACCAGCATCTGCAGTTCTTTCTTACTCACAAATACACATATATATATATATATATACGGAAATTAATTCCACTGCCACAGCTTGAGGGAGGACTGTTCATCTGTTAAACTTTCAGCAGGATTATTGACAAAAGTTTTCCTATTCTTTCCTGACAAACAACATTTTTTTTTTGTGATTTCGTATGTGTGTGTGTGTGTGTTTGTTTGTTTCTTACTCACAAATACACATATATATATAGTTTAAAATCAATTTGGAATATTTTGGAGGACCAAGAAACCGAGAAACTATATATATATATATATATATATATATATAGTTTCTCGGTTTCTTGGTCCTCCAAAATATTCCAAATTGATTTTAAACTATATATATATGTGTATTTGTGAGTAAGAAACAAACAAACACACACACACACACATACGAAATCACAAAAAAAAAATGTTGTTTGTCAGGAAAGAATAGGAAAACTTTTGTCAATAATCCTGCTGAAAGTTTAACAGATGAACAGTCCTCCCTCAAGCTGTGGCAGTGGAATTAATTTCCGTAGTTTGGCCCAGTTCCTCAGGGACACAGGCTTCGAAATTTGATGAAACAAGGATAGTTGGAATGGAAATCATTTTAATGTAATTGAAGTATATGGTGCTCTACAGTTAAAGTATAGTTTGGGGAGCTGAATTGGGCGACATAACTAACTGGAATGGAATTGAAGCAGAACATATTCAGGCTCAAACATTAGAATGAAATATGAGGAAGTTCCCTGGGGCTGCAAAGCCCCAACAAAAGCTTGCCGCCTTCAAGGAGGAGCAGCATAGTGTTCGGCTGAGAATGCCAGTAAAACTGAAAGGGGAGGCTTGAGGTGGAGAAGACCACAATAGTACCTGGGCTTCTGTAGATGAACAGAAGGGTCACTCTCCATGTAATGTTGCCACAGTGGAATGGTGAAGCCACACAGGCCAGAGGCTTCAGACTTTGAAATGTTCAGCGAAATATTTCCTTTGGTGGATTGGTGAAGCATACTTTTATTAAATAGGAAAATGTGGAGGCAATTCTGCGCACAGCAAGACCCCACATTCAACTGGAGAAAAGACGTTGGCAGGAGGAAAATATGACTCCATGTGTAAAGAATGCATGGGTGAGGGCTTACACGTCACAGGCGCCCGATAAATGTCTTCAAACTGATTATGTTGTTTACATAGGTCGATATGAACAATTGGTGGAGCTGTGAGACGGCACCTCTGCTAGCAGTGTGGGCCCATCTTTTGAACGTGATGTCTGCCCTCTCAGGGAGATGCTCAATCGCTGGAGCAATTGGACTCAATTGGTGGAGCTCTGGATAGTGGAGAAGTCTATCAAAGGACTCAGAGGGTGTAAAACATAGACAGATTGCTGCAGAAACTCAGTGTGCCAAGTAGCTTCTGGAGAGGCAAAGGTATCGTCAACATTTAAGATCGAGACCAAAGTCAGAATTACCCTGATGCAGGGTCTCGACCCTGAATCAACCATTTGCCTCTATAGATGCTGCCTGGCCCACTGAGCTCCTCCAAGCAGTTTGTTCTTTGCTCCAGACTCCAGTATCTGTATTCTCTTCACATAGATCTTGATATAGGATTGCACGGTGGCGCAGCGGTAGAGTTGCTGACTTACAGCGCCAGAGATCTGGGTTCAATCCTGAACACAGGTGCTGTGTGTACGGAGTGTATCTTCTCCCTGTGACCACGTGGGTTTTCTCTGGGTGCTCCGGTTTCTTCCCACGCCATAAAGATGTACAGTTTTGTAGGTTAGTTGGCTTCGGAAATTGTAGATTGTCCCTAGCAAGGCCCCCAGCTCCATTATGTTAGGCCGCAGAGTGACCGGAGATATGACCCGGAAAACAATCGCATCTCCGGCAAGATTGAAAAAAAGTTTCCAGCAACCCCCCCTGCCCATCCCCCACATAAAACAAACCAGCGAACATTAACACAAACTTTTTAAACACACTAAAAGTAACAAAAAAAATACAAAAAGGACAGACAGACTGTAGGCGAGGCTGCCATCGAAGCACCACCCAGTAGACACAAAAAGCTGGAGTAACTCAGCGGGACAGGCAGCATCCCTGGAAAGAAGGAATGGGTGACTTTTCGGCTTAAGAGCCTTCTTCAGATTGAGTCTGAGTCTGAAGAAGGGTCTCGACCTGAAACGTCACCCATTGATCAGTCTAAAGAATCCCCGCACGTTAACACTATCCTACGCACACTCGGGGCATTTTTTTTTTTACATTTACCAAGCCAATTAACCAACAAGCCTCCACATCATTGGAGTGCTGGAGGAAACCAAATATCTTGGAGAAAACCCACGTAGGTCACAGGGAGAACGTACAAACTCCGTGCAGACAGCACCCGTAGTCAGGATCAAACCCGCGTCTCCTGCGCTGTGAGCGCTGATTGGCAGCAACTCTACCGCTGCGCCACCGTGTTCCAGAATTTTGTGTCTATCTTCGGTGTAAACCAGCATCTGCAGTTCCTTCCTACACGAAAGGCTCCAAGTTCTGCTGAAGATGTCCAGGCTCAGGACTCTGCATGGAGTCAGAGAGTGGGGCAGGAGCTTGCTGGGTTTCCCTATTACCTATCCATGGGAAAATGGACTTAGATCCCACAGTGGGCTAAACTTAACACAAATCTACAACCCCTTTAATTTTGATGGTAATTGTAAAACCATAAAGTAGAAAAGCTACAGTATGTAGCTTGTATACAGCGATGTAAAGCGCCTTGAGTATTAGAAAGGCGCTATATAAATCCCATCCATTATTATTATTATTAAGCTGCATTTTAAAAATGAGTTGTGTTTTCAGTAATATTTTTAATTATTTAAACAGGTTTCTTAGCAATCCTTAAATTTTTTATTTCATTTTAAATAGTCTTTGTATTCTTCACAATGTTTGGACAGTTTCTTCCCAGCTGTTAACAGGCAACTGAATCATCCTACCACAACCAGAGAGCAGCCCTGAACTACTATCTCCTTCATTGTTGACCCTTGGACTATCTTTGATCGGACAGTGAAGGTACACAAAAAAGCTGGAGAAACTCAGCGGGTGCAGCAGCATCTATGGAGCGAAGGAAATAGGCAATGTTTCGGGCTGAAACCCTTCTTCAGACCCTTTGATCGGACTTTATTGGTTTTACCTTGCATTAAATGTTATTCCCTTATCACTGTAAATGGCTCGATTGTAATCACGTATTGTCTTTCTGCTGACTGGATGGCACGCAACAAAAGCTTTTCACTACACCTCAGTACATGTGACAATAAACTAAACTGGGGTCATTCAGACCGTTGCATGATCTCAATGATGTTGGTAAAACTTGGGAGTTTCTTCAGAGGATCTCCTCAGCGGTTTCACAGGTTCAAGGACAGACCTTATTGTGGGCCAGCCGTGTGACATGGTTACATGACCTCAGACATTGACGGGGCCCAAAACCTGGCTACTTGCGTCCTGAACTCTTGAAGCCATTGTGTGCTTCCTCATGGATCTACGTCGCAAATCAACGAGAATTACATACCTCAACCGTGAACACGGGAAGTTAGCCCGCTCAATAAAATCCAGGGCCTCATGTCTCCTAGAGAGGAAAATTAATCATTGGTGTAAATGCAATAACAATGTAAAGGGCAGATTTTCAGCTCAATATCTCAGGATGACAGCTGTACTGCAAATTGACCAACAGTTGTCAATTTGCCAATTTGCCATTACGGGAGTAAATTAAAATCAGGCAGCTTCTAAAACCCACAATCAATCCACATTTGCGAGGCTCAAATCTGCACTCCATTGTCACTGTGTATTGTTATAATCTTCTGTTAATACAACACCCAATATTGGGTGTTCAGACAATTCAGACAATGCTAGTCTGAAGAAGGGTCTCGACCCAAAACGTCACCCATTCCTTCTCTCCAGAGATGGTGCCTTTCCCGCTGAGTTGCTCCAGCATTTTGTGTCTATCTCCAGTTTAAACCAGCATCTGCAGTTCCTTCCTACCCAATATTAAGTCCTAGAGAGCTTTGGAGAATAGATGTGGAATGTGCACAGTGGTGGAAGATTTTATTTTATTTTTTATTTATTTATTAGAAGCAATTGTACAGGAATAAGGCAATCGACGTGACAGTTGTACAATTTTTGTACGGCTTTATTTTTAACATTGAAACCTAAATCAAAAAAAAAGGGAAAAAAGAAAAAAAAGGAGAGAATGAAGAAAAAGAAGTAAAATAAAAGAAAGGAAAGAAAAGATCCCTTAACTACCAAAGAGGTGCAAGAGGAAAGAAGAGAAATAAGAAAAAGGGAGGGAGATATACCTTTGGAGATATACAGTGGTGTAAGATGACAGAAATATTTGGAGCAGCTTTAGGTAAAGGCAGTGGGAAGAAGTAACCAGCTAGAGTTCCAGAGATTAGGAACAAGGGAAGTATAGAGAGCAGAAGAGTAAACATGTTTGTTTACTTGGTGTGTGAGCGCAGAACTGAAGGACACAAGCAGGATGTTAATAAACCACAAAATTAAATGAAAAATAGGGAAAACATGCTCTCTTTCACTGACCCCTGACTGACAGAGCAGTGAATGCTCAGGACAGTCACTCCACCCACACAACCTTCCCTTTTGGTTGCATCTAAGGCTGAGCTCTCAAACACCAAGAAGTGAGCATGGATGAGCAATATTAGCATTATATTTATATTATAATTACAATTAGCAGTGTTCTTGTACGAAAGGATGAGTTAAAACTGTTGTCCAATACTGCAGGTGAAATTTGCCATAGGTAACTCAGACATAGGCACAGCATTTAGTAGATTCCTTACAGCGCCAGAGACCCCAGGGCAATCCTGACTATGGGTGCTGTCTGTACAGAGTTTGTACCTTCCCACTGTGACCGCGTGGGTTTTCTCCAGGTGCTCCGGTTTCCGCCCACACTCCAAAGATGTACAGGTTAGTAGGTTGATGGCTTCTGTAAATTGTCCCCAGTGTGTAGGATAGTGCTTGTGGATGGGGTGATTGCTGGTCTGTGCAGATTCGGTGGGCTGAAGGGCCAGTTTCCATGCTGTATCTCAAAAATCTAAAGTCTAATGTGGTAGTGACTTCACCTTTATTACCCAACCATTTCCCTTCACAGCTAACTGTAACTCAAAGGGTACTATTGTGTCTCTGAGAGATCAGGCATGGACTCCCATCCTTCCCCTCCCAACCCAGAAACATCAGGAACAATTTGCAGGCTGACACTCCAGTGCAGTACTGAAGGAATATAAGACCCCTGAAAGTGCCCTGGAGAGTAAAACAGTGAAAACAAGCCGTTCACCCCATCATGCACTTCAACCATCAACCATCCTCCCCTAACCCATTTTGTTCTCCCCATTTTCCCGTTGATTGCTCACAGGGTTTCCCATTCACATACATGTTGCAGGCAGCCGGAATACCTGGAGGAAACCTACACAGCCACTCGGAGAATGTGCGGACTGCACACAGACGGCACCCGAGGTCAGGATGGAATCAGGGAGCAGGGAGACAGCAACACTACTAGCAGAGTCAGTGTGGGCCCAATCTTTTGAACGTGATGTCTGCCCTCTCAGGGAGCAATTGGAGGGAGCGTTGTACTTGTGGTTTGATTGGTGATTAAATCATAGCCGTGAGGGGAGGCTAGCACCTCTATTGGAGATTGGGGGCAGTGGCTGGGCAAATAATTACAGACAGATTGGGAATAATGCCGGACACTGACGTGGAGGGGCAAATGATTGGGAATTTGACCCCAGATTGATGGGATTGGGAGCAATTTAAATTATGGGGATCAGAATGATAATGCATGTTGTGTAGTATAAATGGTAATAGTGTGTTTCTTCTGGATGAGTTCAATGCCCCCCTTTTATGCACATTATGAAAGGAGCAATAATGACACCTGCACACACGACCCAAAGCCCCTGATGACTATGTGATTCCTTCAAGTGAATGAATTTACGATTAGTATCCGGGCCAGACTGTGTAGCAGGCTGAGTACTAATGACCTGTGTGGATCAATTGGCTGGAGTACCAAAGGACATATTCAACCTCGTGCTTCTGCAGTCTTGTTTGAAAAGGGTATTTCTTGTACCAGCGCCGATGGTGGATGTCATACTTACATCCACCATTTGAGAGGCTGGTTATCGTTTAAATCAACTGCTGCCTCAGAAACGACCTTGATTTGCCGAGTACCACAACCAGTCAATGGCCAATGCTATCTCACTGGCTCTCTACTCTGCTCTGGACCATCTGAATAAAATGAATGCAGGCCTCAGGCAGCTTAGTTTAGTTTAGTTTAGAGCTACAGTGTGGAAACAGGCCCTTCGGCCCACCGTGTCCGCACCGACCAGTGATCACAACACTATCCTACACACACAAGGGACATTTACATTCATGCCAAGCCAATTAACCTACAAACCTGTACGTCTTTGGAGTGTGGGAGGAAACCGAAGACCTCGGAGAAAACCCACGCAGTCACGGGAAGAACGTACAAACTCGGTACAGACACACCCATAGTCGCGATCGAACCCAGGTCTCCAGTGCTGCACGCGCTGTAAGGCAGCAACTCTACCACTGCGCCACCATGCTGCCAGCTATTCATTGACTACGTCTCAATGTTCAACACAATCATCCCCTGGAAACTCATTACCAAGCCAGGGTCTCTGTGCCTCCCTTTGTAAATAAATCCTTGACTTCCTTATCAGCAGATGAGGCGGCACGATGGCAAAGTGATAGAGTTGCTGACTAAAGGACCTGTCTCACTGTACGAGCTAATTCAAGAGTTCTCCCAAGTTTGCCCTGAATCGAACTCGGAAAATTATGGTAATGGCCGCTCGTAGGTACTCTGGGCTCTCGTGGACATTTTTCAACATGTTGAAAAATCTTCACGAGTGTTCACGAGCTTACCGCGTTTCCTGAGTACCTGCTGTTAGCGTCACGAACCGCTAAGAGACGTCCCGAGCTCCGACGTACCCGCTACGTTCATTCTACGTGCTTGCCACGAGTTTGTTTTTTTGAAACTCGGGAGAGCTCTTGAATTATCTCGTACAGTGGGACAGGCCCTTTACAGCGCTTACAGCACCGGAGACCCGGGTTCGATCCCGACCTCAGCTGCTATCTGTACGGAGTTTGGATGTTCTCCCTGTGACTGCATGGGTTTTCTCCGAGATTTTTAGTTTCCTGTAGGTTAATTGGCTTGGTATAAATGTAAATTGTCCCTAGTGTGTAAGATAATGTTAATGTGTGGGTATTGCTGGTCGGCGCAGGCTCGGTGGGCCGAAGGCCCTGTTTCTGTGCTGTTTCTCTATACTAAGAAACAATATTTAAAAAAATAAAACATAAATAAATAAAAATAAAATAAAATAAAAAATCTGACAAAAATTAAAATTAAAAATTAAAAATAAAGAATCTACGTCAGTGTGGATCAGTGACATCTCCTCCTCACTCACCTTCAGCACAGGTGCACCTCAGGGCTGTATGCTTAGCTCCACTCTATTCCATCACTGTGTAAATAAGCACGGCTCTAATGCCATCTATAGACCCGCCAACACCACTGTTGTTGGTCAAATCATGGGTAATGGGGTGTCAGCCTTCAGGAGACGGAGAGAACACTCAGTTGAAAGTTGCAGCAAAACCAACCTCATTCAACAAAACCAACGAACTAGCCGTTAAATTCAGAAAGGGATGTTGTGAGATCACGTGTCCGTCTTCATTGGCGGGTGGTGAAGGTGGCAGCTTCAAATTCCCATGTTGACATCTCAGACCACCTGACCTAGGCCCCCCAGTACATGGATGTAATCACAAACAAGGTGCACCAGTGCTTCTACTTTCTTAAAAGTTTCAAGAGATTTGCCACATCACCGAATACTCAACACATTTCTACTGGGGTATTCTTGGAACAGAGGAGGTTGTGTGAAGATTTGGGAACTTAAATTAGTGAGTCCATGGGGAGAAACTGATGCTCTTGACGACATTGAAGAAAGTTAATTGGCAATAGAACCAAAAGTGAGATGAGATTGGGGTCTGCTGTGCATTTTGGGGATGTGGGGAAAGAGATTCAACTGGATAGAAAAGGTTTGGATAAACAGGGGCCAGGTACTGGCATGGACTACCTTGGTTGGGCAATTTGGTCAACATACAAGCGTTTGGCCAAATGGCCTGTTCCAATGCTGTGTAGTTCTATGACTCTACGTAGCATTCAGAAGGAAGCCAGAAAGTATCTGAAAGGAAGGAATCGGAAGGGCCAAATGGTCTTGTCCCATTCTGTAGTTTGGTGATTAGGGTTCAAGGCTCATTTGTGGGTGTGGGGTTCAAGGCTAAGTGGGGGTCAGGAAGATGCTTGTGGATTAAGGGGGCAAATGAGGGTGGGCGTGGGCAAGGTGGTGTGTCAGGGTGGTGGCAGATGATTGGGGAATGGCTGAGGACGTCAGCAACAAAAAAAGTTAGGATGGCTAATCAGCAGCAATGGAAAGTTATAGAAGACTTTGCCTTATTGACCCGGGTTGAGTCGAACACATCAACAAACACCACAGCAACCATGGGTTAAGAGCCACTTCAGTATGCTTAAGAACTTTGTATACAAAGTAGTATTTGACAGAAATTAGCATTTGTCAAGCATTAATCACTGCAGTTAGATACAAAATGTTGGAGTAACTAATCGGGTCAGGCAGCATCTCTGGAGAAATGAAATGGGTAAAGGGGCTGTCCCACTGCGGTGACCTTTTCCGCGAGTTCAGACGAGTTTGCCCTCGACTCAAACTCGCAGCATGGTCGACACAAGGTCCTAGGAGGTCTTCGTAACTCTCCTTCATGCTCGAGAGTAGTCTCCGCGTACTCGAGGCCTCAGCTAGGTTGCGGTATATTTTTCAACATGCCCGCGAGTAAAAAAAAGTCGCTATGGAAAAATCGATATTTTTTTTACTCGTAAGTTTAGTCGAAGTAGGTCGTAGTAGGTCGGCATGTTATTCGTAGGTAATCGAGGGTAGTCGAAGGTAATCGAAGGTAGTCGAAGGTAGTTGTAGATAGTCTTCAAACTAGTCGAAGGGAGGTCGAAGGAGGTCGTCTTCACTCTCCACTAATCGGTGACCAATTTTCCCAATGCTACTCGAAGCTAGTCGAAGCTAGTCTTCAACATAATCGAAGGAGGTCGAAGGGGGCCTTCAAAATTACATTTTATCAAACTCTCCAAAATGCTTCTAGACTCGCAGTGGGACAGCCCCTTAACGTTTCGGGTTGAGACTCTTGTTGAAGGGTCTCGACCTGAAATATTACCTATTTCATTTCTCCAGAGATGTTGCCTGACCCATTGAGTCGCTCGAGCATTTTGCATCTATCTTCGGTGTAAACCAGCATCTGCAGTTCCTTCTTACACATTAAACTCTGCACATGATTTTTCAGCACTTCTCAAGTATTGGGGTAGCTGCAACAATTTCAGGTCACTATCTTTTACTGTGACCAGTAACTGGCCCTCCAAGCCTAAAACCGTGGGCACCCTAGTGAAAAGAAGTCAACAGTTAAGCCCCTGTCCCACTTTCACGACCAAATTCATGACCTCTGCCGAGTTTGCCCTTGACATACTCGCAACATGATCGCCATGAGGTCGTAGGTAGGTCGTGATGCTAGTCGTAGGTATTTGTGGCATCAAGTAGATCGCGGCGTTTTTTCTAGCCCGATAAAAAATCTCCACGAGTAAAAAAAAGGTTGGCATGGAATAAATCGATATTTTTTATTCGTAGGTAGGTCATAGGTAGGTCGTGGTAGGTCGTGATGCTAGTCGTAGGTAGTCGTAGGTGGTCGGAGGCAGTCAAAGGTAATAGCTCCGGGGTGAAAAAAAGGTCAGTAGGAAAAAAAAGTGTATTTAAACAGCAGAACATCACCTCTGCCACTCCAAGGCATGTTCATTCATAGCTTGAGGGCTTTTTGGAGAGGAGACTTGTGTTTTAGAGATGGCACCAAAAAGGCAGCAGTGCAGGGAGAGGGCTCAACCTTAAAAAAAAACGGCCATGCAGGTGTTGCCCACCCAGGAGGAGGAGTGGCAGGAGGTGATGCCACAGGAGGTGATAGTGCAGGAGGAGGTAGCCCTGCATGAGAGACCCCTGGAGGAGGAGACCAGGGTGGTAGTATATGTCCCCGTCCCCACCCCATCCTTCACTGCCTCATTTGAAGGCAGCAAAGCAGCCCTTTCTCCTGTGTCTGACACAGCATCAGAGGCAGATGCCCCATTGGTGGTGAGGGAGGGCTGGAGGAAGGTTATTCCCTACACCTTCACCAGGCAGCAGGAGGGGGGACCTTGAGGAATGGTTCCAGCAGAATGCCATCCTGTACGAAAAAGAAAAGAGGGGTGCAGGGACGGGGACAAGAATAGCATGCTTGCCAACCACTGCCCCACATGTGTGCTTCAAGTTCCATCTTTTGTCAAAGCCCAGCACCACTCTCTTTCAGTCATCTGGTGTACTGGGACAGTCCATCACATCATCTCCATTCACCCATTGAGACCTCTTCTTGTGCTTCCTCTTCACCCTTGCTCTTCCCCTTCTGCCTTTCTTAAAAGTCTGCTGAAGCAAAAGGGCTACTGCAAACAGCAGTAAAACACACATGGATGAAGCTAGTCTTCAACATAGTCGAAGGAGGTCGAAGGAGGTCATCTTCATAGTTGTGGGAGGTCTTCAACGTAGTCGTGGGAGGTTTTCAACATAGTCGTAGGAGGTCGTACACATAGTCGTGGAAGGTCATAGGAGGTCGTAGGTTACTGCGACCTTGATTTTGTTTTAGGTCGTTTAAGGTCGTCAGAGGTCGCGAATTAGGTCGTGAAAGTGGGACAGGCCCTTTAGAGATGTACACATATGTAATGAGTTTTCATTGAAGAAACCCGTGCATCAAATGGATTTTAAACAAACTCTATCTACATACTTTCATAGGTATAACAAGTTTGACGAGGCTGGTGTCACTCTCATGTTGTTGCCTGAAAAAACAGTGGAAGAAATATAATGACATGATCACTCATGCATTTTAATTTCCGCAAATTGAAAACAGAATTTAAATGTAATGCAGGCCCTATTACATGAGATTGTAAGTAATCATGCCCAGATGTGTGGAACTGTGAGTTACTAATCTTTTTGTGTGTAGCTATTTCCTGTGGATATTTTTTTCCTCCACAGCTTGGGTTCCATTCAGCTGGAGGAATATAAAAAAAAAGATCTCAATCAAGGAAGGAAAAATGTGAAGTTTTCTCGGAGATAATATAATACACCTACGGTTTTCTTGCTGAGACAGATTTAACAATAACTTGTGAATCAAGG
The DNA here is from genome assembly GCF_010909765.2 of Amblyraja radiata. NCBI lineage: Eukaryota > Metazoa > Chordata > Chondrichthyes > Rajiformes > Rajidae > Amblyraja > Amblyraja radiata. The sequence goes on from NC_045966.1 coordinate 58,275,892, forward strand.
CCCAAACCTTTGCCTCGGTATTTTTTTTAAACACAAGGGTTGAATTTGTACCATCAATGGGTAAAGTCCTGCTTTGTGTCTTTTTGCAGAAGTGGACGGCAATGAAGCCAATGACTTTGTGAGACAAGTGATAATGAGGGGCGCGTAAAGTGGGTGCCCAAACCATCATTGTCCAAAGTCCATTGCAAGCCAGGTCATCTCCTATCTACAATCTGCCCTGAGGGATACTGGAGTTTCACCATCTGCAGGCAGTAGAGGTTGCCATCTCCTTGACCAACAACTTGACCAGAAAGTTGATGAGGACGGTTATAACTAAATGCCGGCAACATTGCAAGTTACAAGTTTGCTAACAACTTGAAGCTTAAAGTTAATTGAATTTAACGTTGATAAATCAGTACAAGGATTGGTTAAGATAGACACAAAATGCTGGAGTAACTCGATGGGTCAGGCAGCATTTCTGGAGAAAATGGATAGGTGACATTTTGGGTTGGGTCCTTTCTTCAGGGGCCTGACTTGAAATGTCCCCTGTCCATTTTCTCCAGTGATGCTGCCTGACCCGCTGAGTTACACCAGCATTTTGTGTCTATCTTTGGTATAAACTAGCATCTGCAGTTCATTGTTATTACAAGGAATGGTTAATATAGTCCTACAAGCCAAGACACACTTACAAGAAAAACGCATTCATGCTTATCTCTGCATTTCTTTCTCATGAAAATAGTATGGTCTGGAGCAAGAAACTAGACGCGAATGAGGATGCTGGCTAGATTCTACTGAATTAATGCCAGCATGTTTAAATATTTACTTTGTTATATCCTGGCTAATATTGATCCTTCTGTGAGCAGTTGTGGGCCTCCTATCTGAGGAGGGATATGCTGGCTTTGGAGAGGGCCCAGAGAAGGTTTACGAGGATGATTGAGTTAATGCCTGATGTGTGTTTGACGGCACTGGGTCTCTACAAACTGGAGTTTAGAAGGATGAGGGGAGGTGAGATCTCATGGGAACTTTCTGAATAATGAAAGGCCCTGATAGAGTGGAGGTGGAGAAAATGTTTCCACTAGTGGGAGACTCAAGGACCAGAGGGCACAGCCTCAGTATAAAATGATGTACCTGTAGAAAGGAGATGAGGATGATTTTTTTTTTGCCAGAGAGTGGTGAGTCTGTGGAATTCGTTGCCACAGACGGCTGTGGAGGCCAAGCCTTCGGGTATATTTACAGCGGAGATTGACAGGTTCTTGATTAGTAAGGGTGTCAAAGGTTATGAGCAGAAGGCAGGAAAATGGAGTTGAGAGGGAAAGATATGATTGAATAGTGGAGTAGACCCAATGGGCCAAATGGATTAATTCTGCTCTCAACAATTTTGAACTTATGAACTCAATCAAGATCAGCAAAATGAATGATCAAATCATCTTTATTCATGTTTATGGGAACTTCCCGTGCACAAGTTAGATGTCTCACTTGCTTCATCACCACATTGACATCTCTTCAACTTTCCTCACTTCCTCATTTCCTGAAAGGGAAGAGATGGGCAGCATCAAAATTCAAACAGTTACATGATATTACATCTCACATCAGTGAGAATGTTTTAAATAAAGTGGGTACATCTCAACTCAAAACACAAGGAGACTAATTCCTCACTTTTCATCAACTGGACCTCCTGGACTGTTTGCAACTTAATACTTATTTTAACCAGTTGTGGTCAGAATACATAAATTCAGAACATGTTGCCAACAGCCAGCAAGGAAGGCAGCAATGTGGAAAGAGAGAGAGTTAATCTTTCAGGACTGAGCCCTTTGGTCATATTAGGGTTGGTGTAAACCTTGAGAGGTTGGACACCTCCCCTAGCGTTGCAACGTGATATTTTGCCAACCATTCTTTAAAAATTTAAATCGCTAAGCCTGAATTATCCTACATACGACATGTATTATTGAAAACGTGATGGTATCTGTACTGCTGGGGTTTTGGTACCGGGCCAATAAAGATCACAAGTTCAAGTTCATGAGTTGGAGTGGATACAGTTGAGTACTTGCCATGTTGCTCAATTTTCTCTTTGGAGAACATGATATCATAATCACACAGATCAGATCCAATCCGGAACTACAACATTGGTATTATCACCCTGACCGTGTGGTTGGCTTACTAATAAAAAACCACCTGGTTCATAAGTGCGAGGAGTCTTGCTCTCGTTACTAGGCTGCTTGTATGTTACGCCAGCCCCACACTGACATTATTGATACTGACCCACCTTCAGTTAGTATCCGACTAGCACAGAGACCTGTTATCAGGATGACTAGGGTGAGAAATAAGTACTAGCCTGAGAACAAGGCATAGATAGAGTGGATGTGGACAGGATGTTGACACTGGTGGGAGAGTCTGGGACCAGAGGTCATAGCCTCAGAATTAAAGGAGGTGAGGAGGAACTTCTTTAGTCAGAGGGTAGTTAATCTGTGGAACTTATTGCCACAGAGGGCTGTGGATTCAATTCAATTCAATTCAATTCAACTTTAATGTCATTGCACAAATACTGAGTATGGGTACAACGAAATGCAGTTTTGCGTCAGTCCGTAGTAGTGCAATATAGAAATTAAAAAAAAAAAAAGAGGATACAGAATAATAAAAAATACAGAATAAATTAAACAATGGGGACGGAGGGATCGGAGGAATCTATCGGCGGGACTCCGAGTTCAGCAATGCGACGGTATGATTGTAGAAGCTGTTCCTCATTCTACTGGTACGAGACCTGAGGCTCCTGTACCGCCTCCCTGATGGGAGGAGGGCAAACAGTCCATGGTTGGGGTGGGAGGGGTCTTTAATGATCTTCCCAGCTCGTTTCAGACACCGTTTTCGGTGGAGGGCATCCATGGCAGGGAGCGGGGCACCGATGATGTGCTGCGCGGTTTTCACCACCCGTTGTAGTGCCTTCCTGTCCGCAACAGTGCAGCTGCTGTACCATACCGTGAAGCAGGTGGTCAGGATGCTCTCGATGGTACAGCGGTAGAAGTTGGTCAGGATCTGGGGGGACAGGTGGGCTTTCTTGAGCCTCCTCAGGAAGTAAAGGCGCTGCTGTGCCTTTTTGATCAGCTTGGAGGTGTTGAGGGACCAGGACAAATCCTCCGAGATGTGTACCCCGAGGAATTTGTAGCTGGAGACGCGCTCCACCTCAGTCCCGTTTATGTGGATGGGGGTATGTCTGCCCCCTCTGACCTTCCTGAAGTCGACAATAAGTTCCTTCGTCTTCTTGGAGTTGAGGACGAGGTTATTATTGGCACACCAGGTTGTCAGGTGCTGGACCTCCTCTCTGTAGGCTGACTCATCGTTGTCACTGATCAGTCCTACCACCGTGGTGTCGTCAGCAAACTTAATGATGGCGTTGGATCCGTACTTAGGAATGCAGTCGTGGGTGAAGAGGGAGTAGAGGAGAGGGCTGAGCACACAGCCCTGTGGCACGCCGGTGTTCAGTGTTATAGTGGTGGAGGTGAGGTTGTTGATCCTGACAGACTGTGGTCTGTTGGTGAGGAAATCCAGTGTCCAGTTGCAGAGGGAGGTGGAGATGCCAAGCCCGCTGAGTTTGGTGATCAAGCTGGCGGGGATGACAGTGTTGAAAGCGGAGCTGAAATCAATGAACAGCAACCTGATGTAGGAGTTGTTGTTGTCCAGGTGGGTCAGGGCAGAGTGTAGGGCCGCCGATATGGCGTCCTCTGTAGACCTGTTGGCCCGGTAGGCAAACTGATGGGGGTCCAGTGTGGGGGGGAGGCTGGCTTTGAGGTGAGCCAAGATCAGCCGCTCAAAGCACTTAACAATGACAGGGGTGAGTGCCACTGGGCGGAAATCGTTGAGGCTCCCTGTGGCTGACTGTTTGGGCACTGGCACGATGGTTGATGTCTTGAGGCAAGTGGGGACAACACCCTGGGCCAGTGAGTGATTGAAAATGTCGGTAAAGACTTGGGATAGTTGTCCAGCACATGCCCTAAGCAAGTCAGTGGATATTTTTAAGACAGAAATAGACACATTTTTGATTAGAACATATATCAAGGGTTATGGGGAGAAGGCGGGATATTGGGATTAGATCAGCCATGATTGAATGGCAGAGTAGACTGGATGGGCCAAATGGCCTAATTTTACTCCTATAACTTGTGAACGTGCACAAGTACAAGAGTCACCATGGTCTGATCTGAAATTGAACTCTGGAAATATGGTCCTTTGATGGTTGGTGCTAGTCAAATGACCCACAAAGCTCCACATTTGTGAAATACCTCATTGATTCCCCAATATCTTCTCCTACCGTCCCTAGTCGAGCACTTTTGCATCTTATTCCACAGCATGAGGCTCACTCTGATTGATACAACCCACCCACAGTCACAGTGACAAAGGCACATCACATCCTTCTATAAAACTGCAGGGAAGGCTCAAAAATACAGTGTTGCCTGCGCATAAGAGATACAATGTGATTAACTACAGCAAGCCTTGCCACTTTGTCCTTGCTTAGGCGACGTTTTCGGTGACAGCCGGAAAATAGGCTGTCGCCACATGGGCGCGGTGTGACGCCTGTATTGCCGTGAGCTGTTGCCTCAAGTGTCATGGCCTTTTTCTTGTCACCACTTGGTTTTGAAATGTTCAAAACCTCTCGGCGACAGTTAGTTTGACGTTGCGTGACTTCTCCTCAAAGTCAAAGTCAAAGTATCCTTTATTGTCTTTCAGACCTTTCGGTCTGAATGAAATTCCGTGCCTGCAGTCAGACATATAATAAAAATAACAAAAACGCACAATAAACACAAATTTAACATCCACCACAGTGAGTTCTCCAGGCACCTCCTCACTGTGATGGAAGGCAAAAATCTTAAAGTCTTTGTCTCTTCCCTCCTTGTTCTCCCTCTGCGCTGAGGCGATCCAGGCCTCCGATGGTGTGACCCCGCGGGGTGATGGTAAGCAAGTCAGTCCCGCGGCAGAATCCAGCTCCGCGAACGGGCCGGATTAAATTCCACGGCCCGGGGTGGTTGAAGCTGCCGAAGCTACCGCCCTCCAGTCCAGCAGACGAAGCTGTTGTTGCGGGAGCTCCGGAAAAACAGGTCCCCAACCTGTGATCTGTGAGCTCCCGATGATGTCGTCCACTGGGCCCGCGGCCGAGCCTCCGAAGTCGGGCCGCCGCCGGAACGCCGCCACAGCCACAAAGCCGCGCCGCCGCCGCCGGAATGCCGCCACAGCTCCAAGTCGGGCCGCCGCTAGAACGCCGGAATGCCACCACAGCTCCAAGTCGGGCTGCCGTCGCCGCTGGAATGCCGGAACGCCGCCACAGCTCCAAGTCGGGCTGCCATCGCCGCTGGAATGCCGGAACGCCGCCACAGCTCCAAGTCGGGCCGCCGGAATGCCAGAACGCCGCCACAGCTCCGAGTCAGGCTGCTGCCGCCGCTGGAACGCTGGAATGCCGCCACAGCTCCAAGTCGGGCCGCCGCTGGAACGCCGGAACGCTGCCACAGCCCCGAGGCCGCCAGCTCTGCCATTAGGCCTCAGCGCAGACGGAGACGGAGATGGGGGACACGACAAGGAAAAGTCGCACCCCCCCAAAGGAAGAGGCCAAAAACATGCCGTAGGTGCTGTCGTGGGTTGTCTTGGGCTGCCGCCAGGTTGACGCCATCCAACGTTGGCTGTCGCTGGATGCTGACTTCAGTGATTTCATGTGGCGGCAGCCTACGTCATGCTACGTCAACCAGCGACAGTATCGGCGTCAAGAGAAGTCACGTTGCGTCATTTGAAAAAAAGTGCACCGCTCCGCCTGTCTTCAGTTGATGCCATCAGGGTCGTTGCTTGTCGTAGCTTGTCGCGGGCTGACGTAGGCTGACTTCGGTTGTCGTAGGCTGTCGTGGGTGTTGACATGGGTTGACGTCACGTGTCGCGAAGAATAGGGACGTAGCTTGTCGTAGCTTGACGTCGACTAGGTGGCAGCCTGTCGTAGGAGGCCGGTTTCTCGGCATCACGCCATGACAGTGACTGTCACCGGCTCTCGCCTAAAAAGTCACCTAAGTGGGACAGGCCCTTTAGTTCTTTAGTTTGACATCCTCTCCCCTCTTCTGATTTAAACCTATGTGCAATTGGTAATGCTATTCTAAAATATTATTTTCTTACCTTCCATTTTGCTCCATAGTTGTTTTCCATTTATTGATTAAGATATGTTTATTTAATACATGTGGGAAAGTTGAGGACGAGTAGCCATCAGCTACACAGGGTTTCCACCTAAAGAAACAGCCAATGAATATGATTAAGGTAATTGGAATGAGCGAAAATAAAATAACTGCCTGGTCTGATTCAACAAGGCAACACAATTAATTCTGCTTAAGTCAGGCAAGGTTTAGTAAATTCAATATTACAATTTCCTGTCACATTCCTAACAGCTTTGTAAATTGCATGTATCAAAAACAAAGAGACTCATAGGCAGAGAGTGGAGAGCCCTTCCATCCTTCATGAAAGAGCAATAATTGTCAATCCATGTGGTCAAATGATTTGGCCTGAGAATCAATACATTAATTCAAAGCCAGTAATTTATCAAACTGTGGCTATTCATCCAATTAAAGGTTTGTTGGTACTGTGGGGAGATGGGGTTTAAATCTTGTAGGAAGGAAATGCGGATACCGGCTAAAACCGAAGATAGACACAAAATGCTGGAGTAACTCAGCGGGACAGGGAGCATCTCTGGAGAGAAGGAATGGGTGATGTTTCGGGTCGAATCTGAAGAAGGGTCTCGTCCCAAAACGTCACCTATTCCTTCTATCCAGAGATGCTGCCTGTCCCGCTGAGTTACTCCAGCATTTTGTGTCTGTCTTCGGTTTAAATCTAATCCTGAACCTGCAACAGGCACCTTAGAATTATGGGCCTGTCCCACTTAGGTGATTTTTCAGCATCTAAGTGGGACAGCGACCAGCGACTGGAACGGCGACTGTCAGAGTGGAACACACACACACACACGTCGCTTTCTTCACCAGCCCGTTATGCAGGCGGGGACATGACAAGTGGGGGGAGCGCTGTCTGAGTGAAATTCACACTGATACAGGAAGGTTGGCGCTGTAATTAAGATGGTGAAAGCACAATGTACAGGAAAGGTCATGTAAGCCTTTTAAAAAAGGGGAGAGAGGGGGGGAGAAGGGTGAGAAGGGGGAAGAAGGGGAGATAAGGAAGGAGAAGGAGTGGAGACAACTTTTAAGAAGTCAGAGATACACGGTTGTGAAGCTCGGAGAACATTAACGTTACAGGTCGGTTATCCTAGGTTCTGAAAACTACTGCTGACGTTTATTTACTCCAATTCACCGGTCAGCACCAGCTACAACCTACGAGAACCTTCAACCTCCTGGCAACCGACTAGGACCTCCTGGCGACCCACCTACGGCACGAGAATTCTCGCTACTCTCCATGGCGGCTACATTCTGGTCACCGCTAATTTTTCAACATGTTGAAAAATTCACGGCGACCATAATGAGGTCCCGACCAGTTCCCAGAATGCGGGAACTCCTCATGACCATGAAGGCGACTCCCCGGCAACCACCCGCGAACATGTGGTGACCATGTGGTGACTGCATAGTCTCCTGCAGTTGCCTAAAAAGTTGCCTAAGTGGTACAGGCCCATTATGGTACTTGAAATGTTTCTGAAAATGTATCATTTTCTGCAGAGCAGTATGTCAACAGAAATTGCTCCCCTTTACCCACCACTCTACCATCGTACCATCTATTGTTATGAAGGCAGTTTAACAAGGTGTAAACCCTCGTGAGGCTCGGTGTTTGATGATCCCCACCTTTATGAAGCGTTTATGATCTCGCTGTGTTGCTTTAACTAGGGCAGCCACAGTTACATCTACTGTTAACCTCAGTACCAGACAGGGTTGCTGATTCTGATCCCAGTAACTCTGGATACAAGGGAGAGTGCTGGATAAAATCAGGAATAGACCTTTATGTGAGTCCCATCGCAGTCAAATACCAAGTCAACAATCATTGCGTACATGGGTCATAGAGAATAGCCATATCCTGAGACACTGGCAAACACAGACGTCATGTACCGAAGGGTCTTTACCTGTGCTATACTGTTCTATGTTTAGTTACATGTACCTCTTAAGGGGGATTAACATGCATGGGAAAAGCTTCTAAAATGATCACCAATGCATAAGTTTATATTTAAGTATAGGGCCTGTCCCACTGTACGAGGTAATTCGAGAGCTCTCCCGAGTTTAAAAGAAATCAAACTCATGGTAAGTACGTAAAATGTACGTTGCGGCTACGTCGGAGCTCGTGGATGTCTGGTCGCAGCTCGTAACGCTAACGGCAGGTACTCGGGAAACGCAGAAACTCGTGAAGTTTTTTCAACACTGTGAAAAATGTCCACGAGAGCCCCGAGTACCTACGAGCGGCTATTACCATAATTCTCCGAGTTCGAATCAGGGGAAACTCGGGAGAAATCTTGAATCACCTCGTACAGTGGGACAGGCCCTGAACACATTTGGATGGCCAGTGTGGCAGTCACTACTTATATTAATTAGTCCGGGGCTGGGACCTGATTTTCCTCCACTCTCTGCTGCTGTTTTTACAGATTAATATGACGAGCAAGATGGCGTCCAACCAGGCCACTCTTTGTGTGTTAGTCACAGAAGTGGATCTACAATCACGCATTACAATCGCTCCACTCTTTTAAACTCTCTATTCCTACAGCAACATTTCTTACTTTAACTTCTCAATCTCCTCGCTGTACACTGTGAACGGCTCGATGGTAATCATGTATTGTCTTTCCGCTGACTGGTTGGCACACAACAAAAGCTTTTCACTGTACCTCGGTACACGGGACAATAAACTAAATTACACTAAATTAATTTGTATCTTTAACATCAAGAAGAAGCTTAAATTACTTGGACAGTGACCAGGGACTGGGCTTTGGAGGTTGGTGACCATAAAGTGCAGATAAAAGAATGAATTTTGAAAAGACTTAAGGGCCTGTCCCACTGTACGAGCTAATTCAAGAATTCTCCCGAGTTTCCCCTGATTCGAACTCAGAGAATTACAGTAATAGCAGCTCGTAAGTACTCGGGGCTCTCGTGGACATTTTTCAACATGTTGAAAAATCTTCACGAATCTTCAAGAGCTTACCGCGTTTCCCGAGTACCTGCCGTTAGCCTTAGGAGCCGCTAAGAAACGTCCCGAGTTCCGACGTGCCCGCCACGTTCATTCTATGTGCTTACCATGAGTATGATTTTTTTTTAAACTCTTGAATTACCTCGTACAGTGGGACAGACCCTTTATCGATTGAAGGGTGAGAGTGTGTTTACTGTGGTGATTGCAGAAGCCTGCAGTTCAAGGAGGAGCAGGAGACTGACAAACAGCCAGATGCAGGAAGAGGATGGATGGATTGTAATCATGTGTTGTCTTTCTGCTGACGGGTTAGCATGCAACAAAAGCTTTTCACTGTATCTCGTTACACGTGACAATAAACTGAGCTGAACTGACAAGAGCACAGAGCAAAGGGACCAGTGGCCTCAGAACACGAGCTGGGGTGTCAAATTGGATCACTTCCAATCGCCACTGTTCTCTCCCCTTTATCTGCTCTGCCATCTCCTGTGATTCTCCTATCCCCCATTCCTTCATTCCCACTGCTCCCACACGGATGTCGCCCAACACTCCCAAATCTCCCTCCTCCACCATTCCCCAAGGGACCACTCCTATATCCCGACCAACTGTTCCCCCTCCAGACATACTCTGACCCTCTGCTCCACCCCCCCCCCCCCCCCCCCCACCCCCCGCACTGCAGCAGCCCAGTCCCATTGCCTTTCCCTGAATTCACACTCCTCTGTCCTCCCCTCACCTGCCCACAACACCTCTGCCCTGCTCTGCCCTCCTAAACTAATGGATAGAGAGCTGACCACTCTTGGGCAATTCCCGACTGTCAGTCAATGCCATTTACTCATCAACAAAAGTCTTCAAAGAAAAGAAGCAACTGTAGTTTAGTTTAGTTTAGAGCCACAGCATGGAAACTGGCCCTTCGGCCCACCGAGTCCGCGCAGACTAGTGATTCCCACACGCTAACACTATCCTACACACATTAGGGGCAATTTACATTTATACCAAGCCTATTAGCCTACAAACTTGTACGTCTATGGAGTAAGTAAGTAAGTAAGTAAGTAAGTACGTTTATTGGCCAAGTATTCACATACAAGGAATTTGCCTTGGTGCTCCGCCCACAAGTAACAACATGACATACAGTGACAGTTACGAATTACTCAGAAAACACTAAACATTAATAATAATAAAACATTAATAATAAAACACCATTGATCAAGCATGTGAACCAACAAAATACCAGAACAAAATACCAGCTCTTTTGTTGTTAATTGTTTGGACAGAAATGGTCACTTTAAAATGTGGAACTCAAGGCAGAAAGTTACCCGAGGAGCCATGTATCCCCAAGTCAAATTTAACACCTAAAATAACCAACCTAGTCCTATTCAGATCCCGACTCACTTTAGTACAGTGTTAGATGTCACACGGTTGGATGGATCCTTATCTCTGCACTGGAACCTAATTGTTCAAATTCCACTGCATGAGCACGAGTCCAGGAATCAAGGCTGCAGATCAAATGGAGAGCTGAGGAGGTGCTTTATTCCTGGACATTTGAGGCTAAGAAGGGAATGTTAAATAGGCAAAGGGTCATTATCCCACTGATATTTGGTGTCCAAATGTGTATCCCACATTGTTAAATGCCACTGTAAGTGACTAGGCAGTTTGCTGCTAAGCCCATCATTCATGTGGGCTGCCTTGTGAAGTAGCCAAGTGTTTGTTGGAGAAACAGGCAGCAAGTTCCCAATTAACACTATGTCTGAAGATAGACTCAAAATGCTGGAGTAACTCAGCAGGACAGAAGGAATGACGACAGAGGACAGACAGGAGAGAAGGAATCAGTGACATTTCGGGTCGAGACCCTTCTTCACACGTCACCCATTCCTTCTTTCCAGAGATGCTGCCTGTACCGCTGAGTTACTCCAGCATTGTGTGACTCTCGTCGGTGTATAACCAGCATCTGCAGTTCCTTCCTAGACATAACTATATGACTGTTTTCCTGATAAAAACCAGATAGGGGAAAGCACATCAACATTATACTATACAATGGAATTCCCAGCCATCAACTTTTAGTCCATCTTTTCTCTCTGGAGGATGTAAGAGCTCCCACATCTTTATTACAAAACAAGCAGAGTCATGTCCTCCCCAATATCCTGAGCAATATTTATTCTAGCTTCAACATTACTAAAAACATCCTCTAAGGTCACCACCATGTTCACTGCTGGTCCTGGCCCGATCAGCATTAAAACCCTTCAGGAGATTTCTGGCAGTCAGGCACTATTTAGGAATATGACCACTATGGGTGAGACAGAGGGATGGATATGTGCCTGGCCAACATGTATAAAGAGCAGGCCTTTGACAGAACATCACACGCATTCCTATTTGATGTGTTCCTGAGAGGGAATCTGCAATTGGATACAACTGTTCAACATAAACATTAGCACAGTCCATACCAATGGATGAGAAATTGTTCCAGAATCAAATCTAGGGTCAGGCAGGGCTGCCCTTTCTTCTCTGTCTTAATTGTGAGTTGTATTGATCCTTTCAACAAATCCATCAGGAAGGATACAGGCATTAAAATGATGCAGATCACAGACATGGCAGCATTTAGGTCAAAACCTCTCTGTATATGGATAATATCATCATCTTCTTCAACTCACTGTTAGTCTTCAGATTCATTAGTTCAATCAGCCTTAGGGGCCAGAGCCAATTACATAAGGGTGAGACTAGGTCAAGCCATGTTCCTTGGCAATTGACCCAATTGATCCTTTCTGATTTATAGGAAGGAACTGCAGATGCTGGTTTAAACCAAAGATAAACACAAAAAGCTGGAGTAACTCAGCGGGACGGGCAGCATCCCTGGAGAGAAGGAAGAGGTGAAATTTTGGGTCGAGACCCTTCTTCAGACTGAGACTCAGGAGAAAGGGAAATGTGATATAGGGAGATATAAAACAAAAGAATGAAAGATGTGCAAGAAAATAACGACGATGAAGGAAACAGGCCACTGTTAGCCTGAGGGCTAGGTGAAAATGAGGGTTAGGCCTCAGCTAACAATGACCCGTTTCCTTTATCATCATCGATCCTTTCTGATCTTCGTTTTAAGGATCAACTATCTGCTGCTGCTGGGAATCTGGTTTAGAGAAACAGAGTAAGAACTGGATGGAGTTGTTAGCAAATAACCATGGTGAAGTGGAAGCTAAAGAAGATATCATTGGTTGCTTGCAGTGTTTCTGTATGTGGCCCACACCCAACGGCCTATGCCACAGCAGTCATACATTTAACTGGAAACTGGAAACGGACCAAGTTTGGGGAGAAGTGATGTGATGACAGATGGCACAATGGGCTAAGTGTTCGACTGGCAACCGGAAGGTAGCCGGTTCGAATCCCGTTTGGAGTGCATACTGTCGTTGTGTCCTTGGGCAAGACACTTCACCCACCTTTGCCTGTGTGTGAATGTGTGTGAATGTGTGTGAATGTGTGTGAGTGATTGGTGGTGGTCGGAGGGGCCGTAGGCGTAGATTGGCAGCCACGCTTCCGTCAGTCTGCCCCAGGGCAGCTGTGGCTACAGAAGTAGCTTACCACCACCGAGTGTGACTGAGGAGTGAATGAATAATGCGATGTAAAGCGCCTTGAGTATTAGAAAGGCGCTATATAAATCCATCCATTATTATTATTATTATTATTATTATTATGATGTGATGTGATGTTCACTGGGAAAGGTTGGTAAATATATCCAACAGCCCTGGTCATGTTAGTTGATGACCTCTGGTGATAAGGCATAGACCTTGATTGTGCCAACACCAAGTGTCACCAGGCGCTGAGGTTCCACCTATATCCGGCGTTGCGAAGAACAGATCAGGTCTCATTACCACAACGAACCCTTCAGTTAGACCGTGTCTCACCACTTGTTGCTGGTTGAAACACTTGTGCTGATAAACACCTTTGAGCACAGGTCCATCAGATAGTGGTCAGCATGGAAGGTCCTGCAGACCCTTTAAGATGCAGAGACAGAGGATCCTGTGTGATGGTTCCCAAGCAAATTGACTAGAGCCATTTAGCAGAATGCATTAACACTAGAATTCACCCACAAGCATTTGTGTGGACTGTATTTGCCCAGGAGGTCTGGAAAAGGATGCTACAGTCTTCATCAAGGTTCATTCTGAGCGGCTGTATATTGCTGTATAATGTGTGCGCCATGCAGTATTCTCAGAGCCTGCTGCACTGTATATTACACTGTATAACTACACTGTAGCTCGATGCAATCACCTGTGGAGAACAACACAGTCTGGGAACCTGCAATCACTAGACATTGAGGGACTAGGCCCAGTGCAATAACTTCAAAGTGTATCTCTCATGGAATGCGTGTGAAAGTAAAAGCCAAACTAATTTAGCATCTAATATTTCGCTTGGGCAGCTTACAGCCCAGCAGTATGTATTGATTTCTCTAGCTTCAAGTAACAACTGCATTCCCTCTCTTTCTATCCCTACCCCACCCAAGTCATACCAGCTTCTCGTTTTCTTCCAACAAACAGCTAACAATGGCCTGTTTCCTTTCATCATCGTTACTTTTTTGCATATCTTTCATTCATTGTTCTTTCTCTCACTACATCATCGTCTATATCTTTAGTTTCCGTTTCCCCTGATTAGTCTAGTCTGAAGAAGGGTCTCGACTTGAAACATCACCCATTGACTTGAAACATCACCCAGAGATGCTGCCTGCCCCGCTGAGTAAAGGGCCTGTCATACTTGGGCGCCATTTGCGCGTCATTTATGCGACATCCTAAAATTTGGTTGGCGCGTCGTGACGCGCGCATGGCATGTGGTGAGGCGTGGTGAGGCGTGGTGAGGCGTGGTGAGGCGTGGTGGCGTATGAAATGACACGCGGTAACGCGCGGCGCCCCAGGATTTTGGAATGCTCAAAATCCTTGCGCGCCACCTACGTGACGTATCCCTTGTGCACACTGACATACTGATGGCGTACACTGACTTACTGACGACGTACGTGTAGCACGTGGTGACGCATGGTTACGCACGGTGACGCACAAACATTGCCTATGCTAATTTATTATGCGTCACCGTGCATCAACGTCCGTAACCATGCGCTGCCCGTACGACATCGGCGCGCTGTTTGCGCGTCATTTGAGCGCCGCACCACGTGACCACCCGGGCATAAAGTGCGCATAGTTTTGAAAACTTTTCACTAGGAAAATCCTTGCCATGGAGATCGGACTAAGTACGGACAACAGCGCGAATGGCTCCCAAAAGAACCAGGGCCCTCAAGAGCACTTGCCGCGCAACTCTCGTACTGCTAGACGATTTTCACGCGACAGTCACTCCCGGCCTGTCGCGTAAATGATGCGCAAATGATGCCCAAGTGGGACAGGCCCTTTACTCCAGCTTTTTGTGTCTATCTTCGGTTTAAACCAGCATCTGCAGTTCCTTCCCAGTTTAGAGATACAGCACGGAAACAGGCCCTTCGGCCCACTGAGTCTGCACCGGCCAGCAATCCCCGCACACTAATGTAAAGAAAATATTAGTATTAAGTCACTCATTATGTATCATGCAGAATGAGTATAATCTTCTTAAATAAATGTGCAGCATGAATTTTATGAATAAAACATATTGTGGGGTAAGAAATAATTTGAAACAGATGATGTATCTTTATTGCTTGTGGGAGCTTGCCATGCAGAAATCCACTGCGGCATTGCCCTCACCACAACAGCAGCACCATTCCAGAGATACTCATGAACCATGAAGCACAGAGATGAGAAAAGCTTTCAATAATTGCAGCCTTCTTCTCCTTTACCTTGCCTTTGTTATCACACACAAATGAAATAAAAAGGCTTTGAATGCTCCGAACTGTTGTTTGTGTTAGCATTCTGTTTTAATGGTGATAATCACTTTAACTGAACAGTTCAGACAGATGGTTGACTCATCAGGCTTTTGTACACAAAAGTTATGCACAAGTCTTTGATACCATGGTTGCAATGCATTCAGGATTAGACTTCTCTCGCAACTGATAATGTGTGATGGAAACTTATTTTAACAGTCAGCAGCTGAATTATTCTTATGAAATCATGTAATTTTGGGATTGTCATGGCATTGCAACTTGTTCTGTGAAAGTTCCTGTGGTTGAAACCTAGTTATTCTGCATTGAGCCGGAAAGTCAGAAGTGACCCAGTCAATTGCTATGGCCCTCATGGAGAAAGTATGTAAGGTCACAGTGCACAAAAGAGTTTAGAAACCCAGATGATGTAGAGGATTCATACTACTCTGCAAGCACTTGATGAATTGTTAGCACATGTTTCTTTAGTATGTGCCTTTGGTGATGTCATCTCTAATTGACCTTACCTCTGAAGGTACCTCCTACTATTGACCAGCTGACGTCCCCAATGCCCTTAGTCAATTAGAAAGCAAATGAATGATTCATGTCCCTGATGTGTACATCCAAGGATACTTAGAATCATACAATGCATACAACACAGAAGGAGGCAATTTGACCCACCTTGTCCATGCTGGCTCTCCAGGAGAGCAATTCTCCAAAGATAGACACAAAGGCTGGAATAACTCAGTGGGACAGGCAGCATCTCTGGATAGAAGGAATGGGTGACATTTCAGGTCCAGACCCTTCTTCAGACTGAGAGTCAGAGGAGAGGGAGACACAGAGATAGGGGCGTGTAAGGTGTGAAAGCGAGTCATCAAAGGGGATGATGGTCAAGGGAATTGTAGAATAGATCCTTGTTAGCAAGGAGAAGGTGACAACGAAGCACACAGAGATCAAATTTAATCAAAGGACAGTCAGACTGGTCGGAGAACTAGGAAGGGGGAGGGACGGAGAGAGAGGGAAAGCAAGGGTTACTTGAAGTTAGAGAAGTCAATATTCATACCGCTGGGGTGTAAGCTACAAGTTCCAGATTACAGGCTACGTAAAAAATTGATTCCCCATGTCACTCTTAATTCTCTTGCCCATTAGTTTATACCTATGACCGGTATTCCTTGACCCCATGTATCAATGGAAGCAACCTCTCACTCAGTCCACACTCATCATCATTATATATTTTTGTGAGGAGTAATTCATTGTATTTTTTATTCTCAATTACCAAACTGTTCAGATAATTTAAAATAGATATAATTCCTTAGATTTCAACTTTGTTTCTGAAATTTCTTCCAAAAGAATGGGTTTCAGAGGCTGGGGTTTACCATAAAGCATGTAGTGTATTGTAAACTAAGGGCCTATTTCTAGGCTGAGTAAACACCACCTCCAAGTTTTCCACAGTGTTACTTGGAACATTGACTGAGAGAAGGCTTTCAACTGTAAAGCCTCCTGGACAATTTTAACGGATCTGTAACCTTAGATGGTGTTGAGGAATGCAGCCTTTATCAGATTGCTTAACTCAAAATTATTGAATTCGCCTGTTGGCAAAGTTGGCCCCGTGCTGTCAAGTCATGTAGAGAACTCGTTTTCCTGGTTTGTGTTGCATTGGCTTCCCTTGGTTAGTGCATTGAGTGAATTGGCAAAGAGGACGTGCATCAAATTAACCCCAAAGATGCCAAAAGCAATTGTGGTCCTTGCTCCCAATCACTCGAGTTACACTCAGAGGAGCAAAGGTGAATTCAGTTGTGATGCCACTGTACTTAAATTGCTGATTGCTGTGGTTGAAATCTGTGCATGGCCATCCTACCGAGGGGCCCCTTCAACAATTATACACATATAATTAAAAAGACCTGAGGTTTTTATAACACACTTTTAAATATATTTTTTGTAAATGCCCACGATGTCTTCAATTAAATATAAAATAATCGAAGATAGACACAAAATGCTTGAGTAACTCAGCGGGACAGGCAGCATCTCTGGAGAGAAGGAATGAGTGACGTTTAGGGTCGAGACCCTTCTTCAGACTCAGGGTCTGAAGAAATGTCTCGAGCCGAAATGCCACCCATTCCTTTTCTCTGGAGATGCTGCCCGCCCCGCTGAGTTACTTCAACATTTTGTGTCTATCTTCAATTTAAACCAGCATCTGCAGTTCTTTCCTACACATAAAACGATCTATGTTAGTTGAACACTGTCCATCTCCCTGAGACTGCTTGGTGCAGGGTCAACAATGTTTTCTGAACAGTGAAGGGGAAAGAGCCTTGTATGTTCATTGCTCTGAAGTTCGTTCACCTCCGTTTCTCCACTTCAGAGCCTGTTATGGTAACTCCCTGGCTGTTCCGCTGGTTGAATATGTATCTGGGTCAGTTTCTTTGAATCAGACCTAAAAAAAAATCAAAATATTAATGTTTTATTCCTGTGTCAGCAGAGTTTTGACATAAGTGCAGAACAGTGCATATGATTCTGCTTTTCCCCATCTCTGACACAATCCATCACATGGCCAGTTCGCAATTGTAAAATGTAATAAATCCATTTAAAATGAACTGGGATAGTCTTCATTTCTCACAGAAACTTTAAAAAAGAGTAATTTTTCCCCTCCACATGGGGCCGAGCTGAATTAGTCTATATAATGCGTCGCTTTTGATTTGAAACCTTTCAGTTGACAGTAAACCCTTCAAAATGGAGTTTGTACCACATGGTATTGCCAGAGGATTAATATCACTAACAGCAGCCCCAAACTCTTTGCTTGGATTACATAAAAAGTTGCAGCAGAACCCTTTGTTTCGAATAGTTTCCTCAATGCCATGAGATCTCAAATTCCATTGCTCCAGCTATAATTAACTGAGGCATAAGTAAATATGCAGAACTTCCGTCTTCCCCACAATAAAACAGGAGATTTCCTGAGCTGAGTGTGTATTGTGTGCATCGTGCCAGATTGGGTCCGACCCTGCACCAAGCAGTCTCAGGGAGATGGACAGTGTTCTGTGTGCTTAAGCAAAGCAAGAATTTCATTGTCCTATACAGGGACACATGACAATAAACTCACTTGAACTTGAACTTGAACATAGATCGTTTTATGTGTAGGAAAGAACTGCAGATGCTGGTTTAAATTGAAGATAGACACAAAATGTTGAAGTAACTCAGCGGGGCGGGCAGCATCTCCAGAGAAAAGGAATGGGTGGCATTTCG
Organism: Amblyraja radiata; assembly: GCF_010909765.2. Classification (NCBI taxonomy): domain Eukaryota; kingdom Metazoa; phylum Chordata; class Chondrichthyes; order Rajiformes; family Rajidae; genus Amblyraja; species Amblyraja radiata. Next base: position 58,294,031 of record NC_045966.1, read on the forward strand.
GCTCGAGACATTTCTTCAGACCCTGAGTCTGAAGAAGGGTCTCGACCCTAAACGTCACTCATTCCTTCTCTCCAGAGATGCTGCCCGTCCCGCTGAGTTACTCAAGCATTTTGTGTCTATCTTCGATTATTTTATATTTAATTGAAGACATCGTGGGCATTTACAAAAAATATATTTAAAAGTGTGTTATAAAAACCTCAGGTCTTTTTAATTATATGTGTATGTTATGACAATCCTTGAACGGACTTTGCTGGCTTTACCTTGCACTAAACATTATTCCCTTATCATGTATCTATACACTGTAGATAGCTCGATTATAATCATGTATTTCTAATCATGTATGTAATCATGTAAGCACCTTGTCGTGGTGGAGAAGCTTGTGTGGGCCTGAGATCCTGAGATCGCTGCCGTCTGGAGCTATGCTCCTGGTAGGTCCACCCATGGTGGTAAGGTCGAGGGGGAGGTCTCTGACAAAAGCAATCCAACAAGACCTCAACGGTGGAACAGGCAGAAGACAATGGCTGACCTTAGTGGAGCGTCACAATGGCTGGGAAGGCGGATGAAGGCTGCAGCAGAAAAGGGTCTCCGGTCTTCTTGGACTCCATGCCACTGGTTCCGTGGGGTGTGGGGTGGCTGTCTGTGCACCAGTCTCCCCATGTTAAACAAAGTCACGCACAGGCGTTGTCTATATAAGGAACAGCACCCTGGAGACACCTATGGTCAGCCATGACAGAAGGGAGCCTAGGAAGAAGAATCATGTATTGTTTAATAAAGAACTGCAGATGCTGGAAAAATCGAAGATAGACAAAAATGCTGGAGAAACTCAACGGGTGAGGCAGCATCTATGGAGCGAAGGAATAGGTGACGTTTTGGGTCGAGACCCTTCTTCAGACTGATGTGGGGGTGGTGTAATCATGTATTGTCTTTCCATTCACAGGGTAGCACGCAACAAAAGCTTTTCACTGTATCTCGGTGCATGTGATAGAAACATAGAAACATAGAAAATAGGTGCAGGAGGAGGCCATTCGGCCCTTCGAGCCAGCACCGCCATTCATTGTGATTATGGCTGATCGTCCCCTATCAATAACCCGTGCCTGCCTTCTCCCCATATCCCTTGACTCCACTAGCCCCTAGAGCTCTATCTAACTCTCTCTTAAATCCATCCAGTGACTTGGCCTCCACTTCACAGAAAATAAACTATTGCTCTGAAGGTGTTTGGCACCATGCTAACATTGTTTATTTTAGCAATTACGATACATTTGCAATGTTTTTTGTTGAAATATGGTTGCATTGAGCAAGTTTCAATGACATAAGAAATAGTCACAATGGACAAATAAATAAAGGAGATTTGGTGTTGACTGAACTAGGAGGAATTTGCTCTGCAAATAATTAGTGATTTTAAATGTAAATGAAATGCTGCACTGCTGGTAAATAATAGTGATGTGGAGTAAACAGTGTGGTGTGAAGTGTGATTCCTCATTCTCCGGCTGCTAGGAACCTGACTGAACAAACTCTCTTCCTTTCCCTGCGTTTCCAACACCCTCTCCAATGGCTGTCCTGCCTTCTGCCATCCTGGCCCAAAACTCTGGAATTCTCTCCCTAACCACTCAACAATCTGTCAATTTCTCAATTTATTCCATGCCTTTCTTGGAGTCGATTACATTCTGCCGAACATTGACAATGACCTAGTAATGGACATTCCAATAGTCTGGCATGACACTGCCATTGCCAAATTGTCACCACCACATAGTCATCATCCAGCCCTTCATTGCTGACCAGAGTTGACATGACTGATTGCAAAGTTACTCATGCAGCCTCCAGCATCCCACTACCCGACATCAACATGGGTGCCATTAGTCACCTAGTGCAGAGTCCACAAGATGCTGCATCTTCTCACATCAACTAGAAACCAAATATACTTCAGTACCTGACTGACCGATTCATAACTCCCTAACACAGTGCCCTTTGTCCCAACTTCATTATTTTTAGAACTAATGAATGGTCCCAAAAGAAAGAGAAATTAACATATTTTGAATGATTTTCCTCACTGGTGAACTGGTAATCTCCAATTCCTGTAGACTCCTGGTGATTCTGCAGGGAATGGCGACCTTACTTTCGACCTTTGGGAAGCTTGATGAGTGGTTGACCTATCTGAGGCCGGGGTTTGATTCCTTCCTCCTTTTTTTGTTCTTCAACCAAGCCAAAACCCTTTGTGCAAGGATCAGCCATTTAGAACGGAGACGAGGAAAAGTGAATCTGTGGAATTCTCTGCCTCAGAAGGCGGTGGAGTCCAATTCTCTGGATGCTTTCAAGAGAGAGTTAGATAGAGCTCTTAAAGATAGTGGAGTCAAGGGATATGGGGAGAAGGCAGGAATGGGGTACTGATCGTGGATGATCAGCTATGATCACTGTGAATGGTGGTGCTGGCTTGAAGGGCCTAATGGCCTACTCCTGCACATATTGTCTATTGTCTATTGTCTATTGTCTATTGTCTATTGATAACGGCTGTTTGACAAATGGTGTATGTCGGGAGCTCTCAAAAATCCTCAGGGTCACTGCAGCCCCCATCGTTCCATCTATCAGCAAATTGGGATTATTCCTCCCTAGATTTCACCCCAACAAGCCGCTCTTTGGAATGATTGCCCAGGACGAGGTGGTTAGTTAGTCCCGTTGGCCGGGAGCATTAGCCTTCTACACAGTGACTGAGATATCTTTCCAACCTCGTTGTCAAACATTTCATTTGTTATGCTTTTGAAACATGCTATAGCAATTAAAGTAGAACAAAAATAGCTGAACAATGTACAGAACTAATGGTCCTAATTGCAAGAACTATGCTCAGTCAAAAATATGTGTCTTACAATCCCTGTGCCAAAACAAATACATCAGATTGGAGCAGAGGTAACTCACGGTGGCCTTTGGCAACTGGAATCAATGAGTGTTTTGTTTCAGGGGGGGTGCAGAGGAGGTGGTTCTTAAAAATTCCCCTCAAGATGCAGAAGCCTAGAAGGCAGAATAACACAGCGAGCAGCTCAGAATGAAGAGTTCAACAAACAAACTGCTGGAGGAACACAACGGACCAGCCATCTGTGGAGGTAGAAGAGACAGATGGTCTTTCGGGATGGGACCCTTCTTCCAAATTGAGGCAATGCTACTCTTTCGGTCACTTTGCCCACCTGATCTTCACTGAGTGCCAGAATAGGCTGCGGCAGAAGATTGCATTTGGGTCCAGTGGCGAACATGTCCTGTGGATGTCCTGTAAAGATGATCAGTGTCCTGAGCTGGAGAAGGGAAAACAGGGAAAGGATTCCTGCGAACTGTCATTTATCAGACTGGAGAAAATCTGTTTCAGTTTAGCATGTTGTCACGTGTACCGAATGAAAAGCTTTTGTTGCGTGCTAACCAGTCAGTGGAAAGACAGTGCATGATTAGCCATCGAGCCATTTACAGTGTATAGATACATGATAAGGGAATGACGATTAGTGCTTCTGCACGTTGAACAAGCACTGAAGCTGTCTTCTCGTCACCACCCTTGGTTATCTTTCCCAACTCTTTCCACGTTTTCCCACACCCCCAAGCAGAGAAGCTTCGAACCACAGATATTTTGTCATCCTGACCTGGGCAGTAGCCTCCGCTCCTTGCGGCTGGCACACGGAAGCTATTTAAAGCAGGACTGAGAGCTTCCAGTTCAATGTTGGTTGGGAAAGACCATGCTGGGGTTGGGTGGGAATCCCTCTCGTCAGCTCTGTACAATCGACTGACGAGCTGACCTTTGTAAGTAACCCAGCAGGCCAACAGCAAGGTATGTGTGGACACTCTGTGTCAGAATAGGCAGAAGTAAAGTATCATCTGGATAGCAACGAGCTTACTGGAGTGGAAGAGCAGAGTGATCTGGGGATATATGTTTGACAATATCATTAAAAGCAGCTTTCAGTTCAGCAAAGCAATAAAAAATGTTAAGGAAGCGCTGGCATTTATTTCCATCAGCAAAGAATGCCAAAGTTATGACTTTAGGATAAACCCATACAAGATTGTTGTTGGACTGCACTTGGAATACTCTGTGTTGGAAGGAACTGCAGATGCTGGTTTAAGCCGAAGATGGACGCAAAGTGCTGGAGCAACTCAGCGGGACAGGCAGCATCTCTGGAGAGAAGGAACGGGTGACGTTCTGTGTCCAGACCCTTCTTCAGATTGAGATGCGGTGTGAACATTTTATTATAGCTGAATTCCCAATGCATCTTTTTCCAACTATTGCACGGAATATCAGCTATGTGCAGGATACCGATTACAAGGTCAAAATATAAAACTGGCCAAGAAGTATCTGTCTAACGGGAAGATAAATGAGCCACAGGTGTTCATCATTAAGAAATGCTGTTTCCCTGTCCAACTGAATGTTTCTCTTTCTCTGTGCATCACTGCTCTGTGTTCCCATTTAAACTTGTAGCTCATCTAATCATCATCATAATCATCATAATCATAGTCATACTTTATTAGCCAAGTATGTTTTGCAACATTCAACGAATTTCATTTGCCATACAGTCATACCAATAAAAAGCAACAGAACACCCCAAATACATTTTAACATAAACATCCACCACAGTGACTCCTCCACATTCCTCACTGTGATGGAAGGGGGAAAAAAAGTTCAATCTCTTCCCTTCTTTGTTCTCCTGCGGTCTCGAGCCTTCCGTTGATGGGGCGACCTTGGCTCCTGTAGCTGGCAGTCGGGTCCTCCGCGTCGGGGTAATCAAGCTCCTGCATCAGGGGGGAATTTCAGTTCCCCCGTGCCGGGCGATCAGACCCCTGGTCGGGGCTGGTCGAAAGTTCTGCGTCATTTGGAGCTTCCCGACATCGGTCTCTACCTGAGACTGCGAGCTCCTCGATGGTGAAATCCTGAGCATCGATCCCAGGCAAGGGATCGGCTCCGATGGTAAGTCCACATCCCCGCGGTGGGGCTCAAAGTCAGTCCCGAGCAAGACCTGCAGCTCCATGATGTTAGGCCGCAGAGCGGCCGGAGATACGATACGGAAAACAATCGCATCTCAGGCAAGGTAAGAGATTTTTTAAAAGTTACCTCCGACGCCCTCCCCCATCCCCCAGATAAAACAAACCAGAGAACATTCTTCTTGTTCTTAGCCCCTTCGGTCATGGCTGACCATGGGTGTCTCCAGAGTGCTATTCGCTATATGGAGGACGCCTGTGCGTGACTTTGTTTAACGTGGGGAGACTGGTGCACAGACAGCCACCACACGGTCCTTGACAGATCTGGGTCAGGATCCAGTGGCATGGAGTCCAAGACGACTGGAGACCCTTTTCTGCTGCAGCCTTCATCCGCCTTCCCAGCCGTTGTGATGCTCCACTAAAGTCAGCCATCGTCCTCCGCCTGTTCCACCGTTAAGGTCTTGGTTGGATTGCTCTTTGTCAGAGACCTCCCCCTCGACCTTACCGCCATGGGTGGTCCTACCAGGAGCATAGCTCCAGACGGCATCGCTCTCAAGATCTCAGGACTACACAAGCTTCTCCACCACGACAAGGTGACAATCCATGAAGAAGCAGAGAACATTCACACATACTTTAAAAACACAAAAAATAACAACAAAAAATCAAAAACACAGACAGACTGTTGGTGAAGCTGCCATCATGCGGCGCCCCTGGTGGTCTTGCATGAGATCTCTCATGAGTGAAGCATGGAGATCTAAAATCCAAACTTATCTCTTTCCTTTCTGTGTACAACAATATCTCCAAAGGGCCTGTCCCACTTTCACGACCTAATTCATGACCTTTTTTACTCGTGGACATTTTTCATCAGGTTAGAAAAAACGCCCCGACCTACTTGATGCCACGAGTACCTACGACTAGCATCACAACCTCCCTACGACCTCCTACGACATCCTACGACCTCGTGACGACCATGCTGCGAGTATGAGTCAGGGGCAAACCCGGCAGAGGTCGTGAATTCGGTCGTGAAAGTGGGACAGGCCCTTAAGTGTCTCCATTCTCACCCGTTTCCTCTGTGTACCAGCTATCTTCCCTCTGCCCTCTCAGTAGTGACGCAGGGCCTCAACCCGAAACATCAACAGTTCCTTACGCTCCCCAGATGCTGCTCAACCAGCCAAATTCCTCCAGACAATAGCTTTATTTTGCTCCAGATTGCAGCATTTCTCTTTTGTCTCCATCTTTACTTGAGATCTCTCCAAGCCCCACGGGAATCAGGTGAACTTAACCTGCCCAGTGGGATGCTGCTGTGATCAGATTAGCATACTGATTCTACAGGCGATTCACCGCCCACATTTTAATATTGCACATTTTCACAATGATTAACGTTATATCATTTCGCTCTTCTGGGGCAGCTTCTTGGTGACTTAGATCCATTCTTGTTCTGTGGAGTGGAAGGGGCCTTTCTCAGGTCATAGACTCATAGAATCATAGAGTGATGCAGTATGGAAACAGGCCCTTCAGCCCAACTTGCCCACACTGGCCAACATGTGCCAGCTACACTAGTCCCACCTGCCAGCATTTGGTCCATATCCCTCTAAACCTGTCCTATCCATGTACCTGTCTAACTGCTTCTTAAATGTTGGGATAGTCCCTGCCTCAGCTACCTCCTCTGGCAGCTTGTTTCATACACCCACCACCTTTCTGTGAGAAGGTTACCCGTCGGATTCCTATTAAATCTTTTTCCCGGCACCTTAAACCTATGTCCTTTGGTCCTCGATTCACCTACTCTGGGCAAGAGACCCTGTGCATCTACCCAATCTATTCCTCTCATGATCTTATACACCTCTGTAAGATCACCCATCATCCTCCTGCACTCCAAGGAATAGAGTCCCAGCCTACTCGACCTCTACCTATAGCTCACACCCTCTAGTCCTGGCAACATCATTGTAAATCTTCTCTGTACCCTTTCCAGCTTAACATGACCTGACATGATCGCGGCACACTGACTCCCATGCAGTTTAGTTGGAAGAAAGTCTTGGCCCAGTGGTAAGTGGGTCTAAGATGACTGATGACCAGAATTTGCTGCACAGCCCACCTACCTTTCACACCCCTTGATTGCACACACTATCCAGTTTCATACCCCCTCTTAGTGTTATAAACCACTTTATTTTACACACCTAACACAAAGCAGATTTAAGTTGACACCAGGCTTGGAATTGTGACCATTCTTTATTCCAGCATGTTCCACATAACAATATAGCATTTGCCATTAACTTTCTTCTTTGTAATGTTCATCATTTGGCAAGTGACTGTGCGAGCTCATCGTGCAGTCCTGTTAGCATGTGCTGGGAGATGGAGGGCAGTCGTTACATTCCCAATGGTTTTCCAAGTGTTTACCAATAGTGGGCTAACATTCTTCATCCATGTGGACAGAGAACGTGTGGCACAGCCAGCAGCTGCTGCCATTAATCTGAGATGCTCCTACATCCAAAGAGAGCATCTTGGTTTCCATCACCAGTCATGTTGGGCGAGGCTGTAAATTTATGATGGGGATGGGAGTTCAGCTTTATCCATTTCCCGACACTGTTTCATTCTTTCCATTCTATGTACCGAGTAGTTTCCCGTGAGTAATTTGATGAAGTAGACAGTACATTTATGACCAGAATGTGTGCCAAACACTTCCTCGGTTGTTTATGAACACATGATACAATAGCATCAATCAATCAGGCAACGTTGCAACATTTTCCTTCCTGTCCTGCTAAGTAAAATTGTTTTTGGCCAAACAGTTGTTTGCAAAGCCAATGGTCCCTTAAACTGAGGCTGTGTTTTGTTCAGTGTGCCTGTAGTTATAGCAGCAATTCAAACTCAAGTACTAAGAAATTGCTACTGATAGTTTGCCAAAGGAGTAAAATTGGGAATGCTCCACTTACCAACCGGTTGCAGTTGAGTTCCTTCTGGGCTTTGGTTGGCAAAGAAGCTCTCCAGATTGCAAGCTCCATCCTCCACCTTTGGGTTATCATCATATCCTCTTGTCAGTCACAACTGACAGGTACTAGTGAGTTAAAAACGTACTGAAACTTCCATCCCCACCACTCATTATGATCAATGCACACATCTACTCTCAACTGACCACCAGAGGCAAAAGTGTATGGACAGGGGGGCATTTGCTAAATTCCACTAACTCCAGCTCTGGCTGAACAACTTCTAATCTTGTGTGTGGACTCGATAAGAAGAAGCCATAAGATGAGGAGAGCAGATGGCAGACTTGGGACAGAGATATTCATCGGATTGGATGTCCTTTCAACACCAGCTTGTGGGTTAGAAACATAGAAACATAGAAAGTAGGTGCGAGAGTAGACCACCAGGTCTGTCGAGCCCGCACCGCCATTCGCTCATGGCTGAACACTAAACAGACACACTTACCCACAAACAGTAGACACAAGACACAGAACACAAGACACTACCCTCCCCTTTATACCGCTATCACCCCTCTCCACCCCAAGAACCTCGTGATCTCCTGGGGGAGGCAAAAAACCGGATAAAAACCCAGGTCCAATTCGGGAAAAAAATCCGGGAAATTCCTCTCCGACCCCAATCCAGGCGATCGACACTTGTCCAGGAGATCACTCAGGTCTTACTATACTAACCATACCTAGGTCTGGTTACTGTGCGGTTGCAATTAAATTGCCATTCTTATATTGTATAGGAAAGAAATCAATGTAGGGGGCGCTGCTCTGGCAGCAGCCATGTCATGCAGCTCGTCAGTTTTTCAACCTTTTTTAATTTTTTTTAGTATGTTTTAAAGTCTGTATTTAATGTTTCTTTGTGTGTTTTATGTGGGGGGTGGTGTGGGGGGGTAAGGGGGAAACCGCTTCGGTCATCCTCCACGGAGAGGCGAGTTTTTCCAGGTCGCCTCCCCCGTGGCCTAACATCAAGGATCGACGTGGCCTTTCCCGGAAACGCGCCCGGGGCTTCAGCGGCGGGCGCAGCGTGGACTCTCGGCGTGGAGCGGGTGAGCCCTCGCTGGAGGGGAGCGCTCCGTTTCGCTGGCCCGGGGCAGCCGGCAGCCTGAAGTCGCGGCCTGAAGCCACGGTCTGCAGAGCTCCAGCTGGCGCGGCGTCTACAGCCCAGGATCTCACGTTGGGGACCCGGGGGAAGAAGAAGCCATCACTGCCGGCCCGCGGCCGACTTCTACCGCGGGTCCGGCATGGACTTACTATCACCCCTGGAGGGGAGCTTCGACTGCCGGCCCTGCAGTCTACGGTGCTTCTGGCTGCGGCGGGGACTTTAAATCTTGACCGCTGGCCTGCGGCCTACAACAACTTAAAGCCGCGGTCTCTGGTGAGGAAGAGCCGATCCTGGACTGACTCTGGACTCTGGTCCTGACCACGGGGGGGAAATGGAGGAGGACTGGCCAAATTTTGTGCCTTCCACCACAGTGATGAATGCTGTGGTGGATGTTTGTGTTACAGTTTTATTGTGGTTGTGTGTTCTTTATTATTGTATCGCTGCAGACAACCCAAATTTCCACCAGCCTGGCTGTGTGGCAATAAATTATATCTAATCTAATCTAATCTAAATGCAGAAGGTACACAAAATTGCTGGGGAAACTCAGCGGGTGCAGCAGCATCTATGGAGCGAAGGAAATAGGCGACGTTTCGGGCCGAAACCCTTCTTCAGACTGAGTCTAATCTAAATGCAGATACTGGTTTAAACCGAAGATAGACACAAAAAGCTGGAATAACTCAGTGGGACAGGCAGCATCTTTGGAGAGAAGGGATGGGTGACGTTATGAGTTGAGCCTGAAGAAGGGTCTCGACCCGAAACGTCACCCATTCCTTCTCTCTAAAGGTGCTGCCTGTTCATCTGAGTTACTCCAACTTTTTGTGTCATTCTTATTGTTCCTTTCACTGTAAGAACACCATGTGCATTTCTCTTTTAAGAGAACTATGAACATGTGCAAAGTTGTCACGAAGCAGTGTTGTGGACTCACTCACTCACTCACTCACTCACTCACTCACTCACTCACTCACTCACTCACTCACTCACTCACTCACTCTCTCTCACTCACTCACTCACTCACTCACTCACTCACTCACTCACTCACTCACTCACTCACTCACTCACTCACTCACTCTCTCTCACTCACTCACTCACTCACTCACTCACTCACTCACTCACTCACTCACTCACTCACTCACTCACTCACTCGCTCGCTCACTCACTCATTCACTCACTCACTCACTCACTCACTCACTCACTCACTCACTCACTCACTCACTCACTCACTCACTCACTCACCTACACTCGCTCACTCACTCATTCACTATCACTTCACCATCACTCACTCACTCACTCACTCACTCACTCACTCGCTCACTCACTCAGTCACTCACTCATCCACTCACTCCACTCATCTCACTCACTCACTCACTCACTCACCCACTCACTCACTCACTCACTCACTCACTCACTCACTCACTCACTCACTCCCCACTCACTCACTCACTCACTCACTCACTCACTCACTCACTCACTCACTCACTCACTCCCCACTCACTCACACTCACTCCCCACCCACTCACTCACTCCCCACAGACTCACTCACTCACTCGCCACTCACTCCCCACCCACCCACTCACTCACTCACTCCTCACTCACTCACTCACTCACTCACTCCTCACTCACTCACTCCCCACTCACTCACACTCACTCACTCACTCACTCCCTCACTCACTCGCCTCACACTCACACCCGCCACCCACTCACTCACTCACTCACTCACGCCCACACCACTCACCAATCACTCTCCGCACTCAGCACTCACCACTCACTCACTCCCATCACACATCACTCACTCACCCCCCACCCCCCCTCACCCACCCCTCCCCACCCACTCCACCCACTCCCCCCCCCCCACTCCCACCTCACCCACCCCCTCCCCCTCCCCTCACTCACTCACCCACTCACCCACCCACTCACTCACTCACTCACTCACTCACTCACTCACTCACTCACTCACTCACTCACTCACTCACTCACTCACTCACTCACTCACCCACCCACACACTCACTCACTCACTCACTCACTCACTCACTCACTCACTCACTCACTCACTCACTCACTCACTCACTCACTCACTCACTCACTCACTCACTCACTCACTCACTCACTCACTCACTCACTCACTCACTCACTCACTAACTCTTACAGGGGCTGCTGTCCTTTGGATTCACAATGGCGATCGAGCCAATAAACCCATTCCTTCTTTCCTCCCACATTCCAAAGACATACAGGTGTGTAGGTTAATTGTCCTGGTATAATTGTAAATTGTCCCTAATGTGTGTTAATGTGCGCGGATCGCTGGTCGGTGCGGACTCAGTGGGCCGAAGCGTCTGATTCCACACTGTATCTCCAAACTAAACTGAACTAAACAGAAATTCTGCCTGTCCCGCTGAGTTACTCAGCATTTAGCGTCTACCTAGTGCTGGCTACATGGACGGTGCCGAATGTTTGCACATTCTCCACTTCGTGGGACCCGGTAATCAGAAGTTCATCTGGCTCAGAGACTGAGCACCTATTCAGTGGATTCCTTCTGCGCTGCCACAGGTCTAAGGAAGTGTTCACAGTGAGGACAGCAGGGTGGAGCTGGCTTGGTTCAGTTGGGTTTGTCGTGAAATAAATAGCAACGGATGCTGAAGGCACAGCAGGTTCCACATATACACATCCTAACTTTTAATTAAGGCAGAAAAGATTAAGTAGACAATGTTCCACATAACAGCAATGGAAAGGACATAGCTTTGGGATAAAGGGGGGACGAGGATTTCAGAAATACTTTTTCACCCAGAGAGTAAGGAACACACTGTCTGAGGGAGGAATGGAGGCAAAGACTCTCACAACATTTAAGAAGCATCTGGACATACACTTGAATTAGCAAAGCCACACCCCAAGTACTGTAAATGGGGTTAGTATAAATGAGTAGGGAAGGCTGAAGGGTTTGTTTCTATGTTGTATTCTTCTAAGAATTTATAAGTGCAAGCATCATCAAGTGATCAACAATGGTTGAAATGATCCTCAGTGAAGGTGAAGTTACTGTCAGCCACTCGCCTTGATCTGAATACAAGAAACACACTGCAAAGACACAAGAAGACAGACGTGCTGTTTTTAATCCTCCTCCATTCCTTTACATCCAGGCGACATATGTCCTCTCTCTCTGTGTCGTCTGGTGAAATACATGTCGTTGAAATGTAGCATTTGTTCGCACCACGTAATGTTTACTCAAAGCAGCCACAGCCATCACATCATCTTCTTCGCCTCCCGTCTCTGGAAGCATCTTGAAAGTTTAGTTTAGTTTAGCGATACAGCGCCCTTCGGTCCACCAGGTCCACGCCGACCGGCGATCCCCGCATGTTAACACTGTCCTACACCCGCTGGGGACAATTGTTTTCCATTTACCAAGCCAATTAACCTACAAACCTGTACATCTTTGGAGTGTGGGAGGAAACCGAAGATCTCGGAGAAAAGCCACGCAGATCACGGGGAGAATGTACAAACTCCGTACAGACAGCTCCTGTGGTCAGGATCGAACCCGTGTTTCCGGCGCTGCATTCGCTGTAATGCAGCGACTCTACCGCTGCGCCACCGTCATCGATCTGAAGCTTCAGCTCTGTACAATAACAATGCTCTCTGTCATGTGAGCTGGTGCTCCATATCCAAACAGCCCAAGGCTGTCTGCATAGGCATCAAATTCCTCCGACCATGCCTCCCACCTTGCATTTACCGCAGTTACAAGTTAGGTCCCTCTAAGGAGCTGATGGACAACTGTAGCAGCTGTACTAAGCAGGATGCTGTCTACTGCTTGTGCCTGGTTGCAACGTGATGGAATCTAGAAAGAAGCCATGTTTGTCTTCCTGTGTAACTGGTGGCCCAAGGTGAGGATAAAACTTGATGTTGGTGGAGCAATATGTTGGCCAACTTGCAACAGATCTAAGTGGCGGCCGCAGATAACCCTCATGGAAATACAACACTGGGAGCATTTGAGGCCTTTGGACATTGGACCTTGTACACACTCTCGATGCTGGGGTTTTAATCAGTTCTTTGCATAAAATTGAACAATAGTATTTCCAACAACACTCCCCTCACCCCCTGCCAATGTTCTGAAAGCAGCCGGGCCAATGTACTGCAGAGACTGACAATGAAGGAAGGGGAAGCCAATGTGCACAGAGTATAACATGTGCCCCCACCCAAGTCGTACCAGCTTCAAAGTCGGCTTGATGAGTCATTGTCGTTCTCAACTAACAAACAGCTAACAATGGCCTGTCTCCTTTATCATCGTTTCTTTTGTGCATAACTTTCATTCATTTGTTCTAAATCTCTCTACTTTACCGTCTATATCTTTCGTTTCTCTTTCCCCTGACTCTCAGTCTGAAGAAGGGTCTTGACCCGAAACGTCAGCTATTCCTTCTCTCCAGAGATGCTGCCTGTCCCACTGAGTTACTCCAGCATTTTGTGTCTAAAACGTTACTAACTGCAGGCTACCATCAGAACAAAAGAAATAGGAGCAGGAATCAGTCAGAATTGTCCCTTGATGCTGTTTTGCCTTCCGGCCAGCTTTTAATGTCATGTTTACCCTCAGTTCTATTCATCTAATGGATCAACACAACCCTTGATTGCCAGTAGTCAAAAAGTTCATCCAACTTTCTCATAAGTGCCTTTATTGCATTGAGAACTAACTAACTGTATCACAGTATGGTATGGCAACTGCTCTGTCTCCGACCGGAAAGCACTGCAGAGGGTGGTGAAAATTGCCCAACGCATCACCTCACTCCCCTCCATTGAGGCTGTCCAGAGCAAGCGATGTCTGTGAAGGGTGCGCAGCATCGTCAAGGACTGGTCTCACCCCAGCCACAGATTGTTTACCCTCCCCCATCTGGGAGGCACTACAGGTCCCTCCGTTGCTGGACCAGCAGGTTCAGGAACAGCTTCTTCCCTGCGATTGTTACCCTACTTAACTCTGCATCTTGGTGATTGCCATTTTTTTCCCCCCCCCCCCCCCCGGACACTCCTTCCCCCAGTGACTGATCTCCCCTCCCCCCCCCTCCCACCGAAAATTGCACTACTGCTACTGTATATACATATATATATTATACTGTTCCATTATTCTGTGTTCGCACTTCTGGGCGAGATGCTAACTGCATTTCGTTGTCTCTGTGCTTGTACACTGCACAATGACAATACAGTTTGAATCTGAATCTGAACTAGGCACACTGGAGGAGGAAGGTGCAGATTGTCACCTGTCACAATTGGCGGGATACTTGTGTTCCCACCTAAAGCGTTTCTTCCCCACACAAGCATCCAACTCCAATGCAGTGGTGTTTCATTTAATCTTTCTATTGCATGCAGACTGGTCCCTGGAGACGTGAGGCCAGGTACATTTCATGTACGTATCCCTCGATAAATAAGCTTCAGACATTGGAAGATGTTTCAATAGCTGGGGGTGGTGTGTTTGGCAACCAGAGCTGATGCTAACACTGAAACTCAACATGCTAAAGAATCAGTTGTCAGGGCAATAACCGGAAAAGAGAAGTTATATTTCAGGAACAGTGTTTAATGTTTAATATTTACCAGATGAGATTTATGTGTAATGTTACAGGAATGTGAGACACAGTTTCCAGCTCCATAAATCCCCAGGAATTCATATCCCTTATTTTCACTTCCTCTTAATCAATCCTAGGGGAATCAATATGGTGCATGTTGACAGAAGGTGCCAGTGGGGTCAAAGGTTAACAGCGAAAGAGAGGGACTTGCATAATTAGAAGAGTGAGGAACAATTATACCAGTAATAAGATCTTTTTCTTTAGAATTCTTATCACTTTATGGTGTTAGGACTTTCCTTCAAAATAATTCTGCGGAAAGACGAACAAAAGGAATTATTTAGTCATTAACTGGAAGTTAATTTGTCCAATCTGTTGGGTTAATTTTGGTTCTAATCTCTGTGATCTTTCCAGAAACTACCACATTGGTCACTAGGTTTGCATTCAGCAAAATCAAAACCTAAAATATTGCCCACGTAATTCTTAAATATATATATATGCTCTGCAGGAGGGTGGTACTGCCTCACAGCTCCAGTGGTCAGTATGGATCTGATGGGCTGAGTGGCCATTTTCTTTCTTGGTATAAAGTCATGTTGTGGAAATGGACTTGAGTTTGATCCAGACCAGCACTGACTTAGCAGATACTAGATGAAGCCTTCACACAAGCTTCAGGTGAATTCAGCACACCTGGAGTAGGCTGCAGACATCCACTGGATTAAATTCAGATGCATTCATCTACACACAGGCCTGGATTGCATTCTTCTCTTGCAGGTCTGGTCAACCCTGTGTCCCGCTCACTTGGCACAGACCTAAAATCAAAACAGACTCGTTTTCGTTTTTTTACCTAGTACTATGGCAGATTTTACCTTTATAAAGTAGGTAATCAAACAAACTCATTGATGCCCCTACACTGGCATTCCAAACGCTATAAATGTCAGCTAAGCACACATTGTCAAACACCCCACATGCAGGCATAGAATAAACTCACACACACACACACACACACACACACACACACACACACACACACACACACACACACACACACACACACACACACACACACACACACACACACACACACACACAAAGAGGCTCAATCTGATCTACAGAAACTTAGCTAATTGGAAAGCAAAGGGTTGTTTATCAAACTCAAAGCCCTTGACTAGTGGTGTGTCTCAAGTATTGGGGTTGGACCTTTGTTATTTTTTTTTTTTTTTTTAACTTTATGAATTTATTGAACATGTTAAAAAATACAAACACAAATAAACTTATAAGCAATAAAAAAAGAAAAGAAAACACAAAGGAAAACAAACAAATAAGTAACTCAAATAATACAAATAATATCGTTCATGTTCAAAAGGGGTAAGAAGAAGTTCGAAAACCTTTCTGGTCCTACCCCCTTATTTTCTATACATTTTCATGGAAAAACAAAATAATGGGAACAAATGGACCCAAAATCTGTTGAACAGTCCACAAACAAGAAATAACCAAACAGAAAAGAAAATCACTGGTCCAGCTCATAACCATTCAATCTTTTGTTTCTGAAGAGTGTTTTTAGTTTGAATAGAGTCTTACATTTTTTCAGCTCATCATGGCTCATCGTTATTCCAGTTATTCAATATCAACAATTTGGGTGAGAATGTGCAAGCTATAATTTGTAATCGTATCATAGCATCACCGACAGTAACAAAAGTTATCAAGAATTGTAGCGGAAGCTTGATAAGTGTGATGTATTGCATTTTGGTAGTCAAACTTGGTCGGACTTTTACAGAGAATGGCAGGGCCTTGGAGAGCGTTGTTAACAGAGGAATCTAGGAGTACAAATGCATATTTGCTTGAAAATGGCATCACAGGTGAACAGGGTGTTGCAGCAATCTTTTGGCACACTGGTCTTTATCAGTAAGGACACCAAGTGTACGAAACATCGGTGAAACCACACTTGGTATATTGCATTCAGTTATGCTCACCCAGCTAAAGGAAAAATGCCATTGAAGTAGAAAGAGATACTGCCCAATTTTACCGGTACTAATCAAGAATGGGACCGTTCGATTCGGACACCACAAACTTGGGAGGGGACATCACTGTTCATCCATGGGATTCTATTGGGGAACACTTCTTTGGTCCTCAGTCATCTACACACTTAATGATGAAATCTGTGATTGTCGTGGTGTGCTGATTTAGGTTGGCCACAAAGTCCTTGAATACGGACCAGTTCATCAACCCAGGACACACAGGAGCTTCCTCTGTTTCCTCAGGCCAGCATTGTATGACCTTCTATACCAGATCCTTCATCTTCAGCTTTTGCTTGTAAGCAGTGAGAAGAAGCACAGCCATGTTGTCAGATTTACCAACATGTAGTTGAGGAATGGAGCGGTAACTCTCTTGATGGTTATTTGGAGTGGTAGAGGTCACACGGTCATAGGTCATAAGGTCATAAGTGATATGAGCAGAATTAGGCCATTAAGTTTACTCTGCCATTCACTCATGGATGATCTATCCCTTCCCCCTAACCCCATTCTCTTGCCTTCCCCCCATAATCAAGAATCAAGAAAAAATCATCGGGACTTCTCTCCCCTCAATCGGGGACATTGCGAGGAAACGTTGCTTGTCTAAAGCCAACAGTATTTTAAAGGACCCCACACATCTCCATCATGGACTGTTCACTCTGCTGCCCTCGTGCAAAAGATATTCTAGCATAAAGAGCAGAACGTCAAGGTTTTGCAACAGCTTCTTCCCACGAGCCATTAGATTCTTGAATGCCATGTAATGGCACCATGTAATGCCACCATTATATATTTTATCTTTTTATCCATTTTGTCTTTTTATCCATTTTATCCATTTTATCCTTCTGTTTAATTTTGTGTTGCACGGGGAGCCAAATGCAAAGGAATTTTGTTTAGAATTGCATATATTGACGTATTTCCAAATGACAATAACGTTTTGATTGTTTGATTGATTGATCTATCTCTGCCTTAAAAATATCCATTGACTTGCCCTCCACAGCCTTCTGTGGCAAAGAGGGTGTTTGTGGTTGAGGGTGTTAAAGGCTCTCTGGAACGGCTCAGAAACCTACTTAGTTTAAATGTGTTGAGAATGGAGAGCAGGTGTTCACAAGGTATCAAATAGTAACTGACCTGTGCATGGCAAGGTCCCAGTCACAGTGAGTGTGAACTCAATCTGCCTGAATGATCCTAGTTGAGGAATAAATGTTGACCAGAAAATTAGGAAACTCTCTTCCTGTCCTTCACATAATGTCATGAAATGTCTTCCCAAGCACCTGAGAAGATCGGCAAAACATCAGTACCCATAGTTAAATGATAAATAACCTACCCCACAGCAGGAACTGTTGCCTCGTTCTTTCACAATATTGCACAAGTTTCCTTCCTATGCAAGATTGATTCCATCTTTGAAAGCTCCCATTAAATCGGCTCCCCACCCCCCACCCCTACGACCTTAAAAGTGCATTGTCCCAGTAAGTAACACACACAATTAGTCCCAGATCTCTCGTCTGGCAATTTCAACCATGAAAGTTTAAAAATATGATAACTAATGCTTCTACTGGAGAAACAATTTCCTCCCATATATCAAAAATATTAATAATATTGATCATCTCTGCCATATCTATTTGCATTTAATGTTTCACCTGAAAGATGATGCAACTGACAACACACTTTCTATCAAGACTACACTGTGACGTCAGCTGAGATGACTTGCCTTAATCTGGAGTGGGCTTTGAATGCAAGTCTGCAGCCGTTGATCCCACACAACCATCTTCAGCCAGCGGTCCCTAGCTGATTGATGGCAGCCATCTTAATATATTTACCTTCAATTTAAAACCTAGTGGTCCACACCATCAAGCCATGGCATCTTGTAAGTAAATAATTCAGAGCAGGCAGATCCACTGCCTCACAGCTACAATGACTCGGGTTCAAACCTGACCTCAGCTGCTGCCTGTGTGGAGTTTGCATGTTCTCCCTGTGGCTGCTTGGATTTTCCTCAGGTTTCATCCAACGGCAGTTGGGTGGGGCAGTTGGCCACTGTAAATTGTATCAATGAATGATAGAATCTGTCGGGAGTGGATGGGAATATGAGGAGAAGAAAATGGCTGATGGTGGGTTCTTGATAATGAGAGTAGACTTGGTGGAACAAGGGGGCCTGTTAACTTGCCGCATAGCATTACCAAGATCTAGGAGTGTAGATGCCAGCCCCACAGACTCTGCAATCTTGCCATATAAAGGAACCCTCAGCTCACAATTGGTGCACCAGGATTATGTGAGTTAGGCCATGCAATTGCAATCGACAAAAACATTAAAGGTAACTTGGGCACCAATTAAAGGTTCACAGAATGAGATGTTCCTCGCGCTTCTCTCCCCCATGATGATGCTTGGAGAAATGCAGTGGCATTGTCACTGTGATTTTGGGGACTTTCCTCAAGACATGCTTGGCCTCTATTGTCTGATAGCTATTTATGCAACAACTACCCTTCAGGGTGCTCATGAATCCTGCCTCACTTAATAACCTGAGATAGACACCATCAGTCTCTGCTTGAAGAGGCCCACCTGAGCAGGTTCCAGCACATGGAATCCAATGCAAGAAACCTCCCCAGGAAATCCCTGCTTAAGTAATGTACTGGCTCCCCTCTGCCTTATGTATGTCCCTGTCCCACTTAGGAAACTTGAACGGAAACCTCTGGAGACTTTGAGCCCCGCCCAAGGTTTCCGTGCAGTTCCCGGAGGTTGCAGGTGTTTTTTGTCAGTCTCCCTACCTGCTTCCACTACCTGCAACACCCGGCAACCACCTGCAACCTCCGGGAACCGCACGGAAACCTTGGGTGGGGCGCAAAGTCTCCAGAAGTTTCTGTTCAGGTTTCCTAAGTGGGACAGGGCATAAGTTTGCTCCCTTAGTGTGCTATCACTCTCCATACCCTCTGATCCCCTTAGCCACAAGGGCCACATCTAACTCCCTCTTAAATATAGCCAATGAACTGGCCTCGACTACCCTCTGTGGCAGGGAGTTCCAGAGATTCACCACTCTCTGTGTGAAAAAAGTTCTTCTCATCTCGGTTTTAAAGGATTTCCCCCTTATCCTTAAGCTGTGACCCCTTGTCCTGGACTTCCCCAACATCGGGAGCAATCTTCCTGCATCTAGCCTGTCCAACCCCTTAAGAATTTTGTAAGTTTCTATAAGATCCCCTCTCAATCTCCTAAATTCTAGAGAGTATAAACCAAGTCTATCCAGTCTTTCTTCATAAGACAGTCCTGACATCCCAGGAATCAGTCTGGTGAACCTTCTCTGCACTCCCTCTATGGCAATAATGTCCTTCCTCAGATTTGGAGACCAAAACTGTACGCAATACTCCAGGTGTGGTCTCACCAAGACCCTGTACAACTGCAGTAGAACCTCCCTGCTCCTATGCAGAGTGCCCCCCTCTCCTCAGTACAAAAAATATACAGGGTCAATTGAGATGATGAAGGAGGTTGGGCTGAGACTCTTTTAGAGGATAAAGAGGATAAAAACCGAGGTCCTGATGGGATCTATGTCCGGTTATTAAGAGAAGCAAGAGAGTAGATTGCAGGGGTCTTGACAAAGATCTTTGCACCTTCTTTCATCAGAAGTGATGTCCCACTGGAGATTAATGTTCCTTTATTTAAGAAAGGGAGTAGAGATAATCGTGAGAATTTTAGGCCAATGAGCCTTATATCAGTAGTGGGGAAGTTTTTGGAGAGCAAGTCATGTCTTACAAACTTAACTGAGTTGTGTGTGTGTGTGTGTGTGTGTGTGTGTGTGTGTGTGTGTGTGTGTGTGTGTGTGTGTGTGTGTGTGTGTGTGTGTGTGTGTGTGTGTGTGTGTAAAGGGAGAGGGAGACGGGGAGGGGGAGGGGGAGAAGGAGAGGGAAAGGGAGAAGAGTTAGGAGGAGAGGGAGAAGGAGAGGTAGAGGGAGGCAGGGATTGATTGATAGGATTACTCCAATGGAAGCTGGCATAGACAATGGGCTGAATGGTCTTCTAATTCTTAACAATAAGCAAGTCACACACATGCAGGACAAGCCTATGGCAGTGGATACCCATTTATGGCCCCGTATGTGCCACTGAAAATCCAAGCAGATAAACTTTGAGCAAAACAATTGTTGGCTCGCTGTGACCCACAGACCAACATGCTTTAATTCCACTTCTAGAAATGTCTATAAAGTACCAGCACCCCCTCCCCTACCCCCCGCCCCCCCCCCCCCCCCCCCCCCCCCCCCCCCCCCCCCCCCCCCCCACCCCTATTTCTTGAAGAGCAGCATGGTGGGCATGCTACCCCGCATCGGAGCCCAGTCATCTCAGAAAGTTGCTAGATGTAGGGAGTGAAACACAAAGCAAGAAGAGCAGCAAGAATCTGAATGGTTGAAAAGGAGCTGGGTGAGGAGAGAGAGATCGAACAACTGGCCACATCAACAACCCTGTTTACCGACTAGTAACCCAACACGGTTTTATATTTAGACCAACAGGGCCGATTCAGAGTTCAACGAAGGAAGATATTTATACTGGCACCACTTAGCAAGATCGCTAATGATTTGCAGACTAATGCAAAGAATGAGAAGAATGAGGGTGGATTGTGTTTAATTTTACATTTAATGCAGGCATTAATCTGTTAATCCATGCATCTGAATAAAAAGCCTTTGATAGAATGGATGACCAATATTTTTGTCACAACTGAAATATCTCTCTGGGAGATATATCGGGCTTGGTTCTGTGCTAGTGAGAGTGGTTGATGGTTTAGTGAACTTCATGTTAGTACGACAGGAACATTACAGGAAAGGAATAGAAGAGTTTTGGTTTTATGCACTCTGAGTAGTCAGTCACTCCAAGGATCCATTTAAAACTCCCTCAACCCCTTCGTTTTATCCTTATTCCACTTGGGCCGTGAACCTTCTTCACAATAAATCCCTCCATCATCCTAGCACACTCTCTCCTTTCGTTCATCCCTCTACTGCCCTCTATCCCCACTGCTCCCTCATTAGGCAGCATACCAGGATAGTGGGGGAACAACACCACATATTTTGCTTGGGTACCGTACAACCCAGCGGTATGAATATTGATTTCTCTAACTTCAAGTAGCCCTTGCTCTCCTTCTCCCACCGTCCCTCCTCCATCCCAGTTCTCCGACTAGTTCTATTGTCCTCCTGATTAAATATTACTGATTGTATGCCTCGTTGTCACCTTCCCCTCAGCTAACAAGGAAACATCCTACATTTCCTTATCACCGTCTGCTTTGATCTGCTGTTTTCACACCTTACCCTTCCATATCTCTAGACTCCCTCTCCCTTGACTCTCAGTCTGAAGAAGGTTCTCGACCCGAAACGTCACCCATACCTTCTATCCTTCTTTCTTGCCTGTCCCGCTGAGTTACGCCAGCATTTTGTGTCCATCTTCAGGATAGTGGGATTTGGTTTGAAGGTCGGTAAGCTTGAGTCTTGATCTACCACTGTGACTATGGTGGATACTTGGTGCTGCCCACATGTCCCACAGATATGCTGAACCTCTGCCAATTACTATCGCTGAGAAGGGAAGGCGTGGACTAAAGTAAATGGAACGAAAAACCTTGGCCAGCTGAAGATGTTACACAAGGTAGGTATCAACTATACTGCTGATGTTATCTCCTGTGTACTGCAGTACAGTTGGTAGATCTTTGCATTAAATTACATTCAGACAACACGGTGGCGCAGCGGTAGAGTTGTTGCCTTAGCCCCTGTCCCACTTAGGAGACCTAAACAGCAACCTCTGGTGACCTTGCCCACCACCCAAGGTTTCCATGAGGTCACCGAAGGTTTTGGTCACTCTCCCTAATGGTCGAAAGTGGTTTCCGCGTGTTTAGTGGTTTCTGCTGCTTAGGTCTCCTAAGTAGGACAGGGGCTTTATAGCACTTACAGCGCCAGGGACCCAGATTTGATCCCGACTACGAGTGCTGGATGTACGGGTTTTACATTCTCCCCGTGACCGCGTGGATTTTCTCCGGGTTCTTCGCTTTCCTTCCACATTCCAAAAACGTATAGGTTTGTAGTTTAATTGGCTTTCTATTAAAAATTTACAGTACATTGTCCCTAGTGAGTGTAGGATAGTGTTAATATGCGGGAATCGTTGGTTCGCACGGACTGGGTGGGCCTAAGGGCCAGTTTCCGCACTGTATCTTTAAACTAAACTAAACTACATGCGAATCTTACTATTGGGTCTATGCTGGTTGTCTTTTCCAGACTGACACATCCATGCTGTGACCCAATATGGTTGATGGGTGAAAGCTTAGAAGTCCATTTTTGTTTATTGACGCTGTTCTGTGATTTGAAAGAGACTGAAACTGGATACTTCTTTGAAAAGCAAACAAAGATACTGCTTATGCTGGGAATCGGAACTGTAAAATGAGAATGCTGGAAACAATTAGCAGGCCAGGCAGCATCTGTGGAGAGAGATACAGCGTTAACATTTCATGTCAATGACCTCTCATCTCAACAGATGTAACGTCAATGTCCTGCATTAGTAACACTGCTTCATTCTTCACAAATGCTGCCCGGTCTGCTGAATATTTCCATCCGTTTCTGTTTTCATGGTGGGGTCCACTTACCAACTGAGGTTTTTCAAATTAATCAACATTGTCAAACACTGATAATGCTGCCCCCCCCCAAAAAATCTGAAATTAAAAATAACTGAATTATTCAGGCTATACAAAATGGGACATTAAAACTGCTGCGTCAAAGATGTGATTTTAAGATACAACTAAATAACAACAAGGGGGAAATGAACTGAACAATAGGCTGATAGAGATAGATGAGTTTGGGCAATGGAGCGAGAAGCCTCGAATGCAACACTTAGCCCAGTGATCTTACTCTGACGGCAGGTTTTATATTATTTAGCTGCAGCTGCAATAGATATGGTGAAAGCCACGGCTTCACCTGCCCACACAGGCAATTGTTGTTGGTGTTTAATTATTATGCATTACAGGTAGTTATAAGGTCATAAGGTCATAAGTGATAAGAGCAGAATTAGGCCATTCGGCCCATCAAGTCTACTCCGCCATTCAATCATGGCTGATCTATCTCTCCCTCCTAATCCCATTCTCCTATCTTCGCCCCATAACCCTTGACACCTGATCTAATCAAGAATCTATCTATCTCTGCCTTAAAAATGTCCATTGACTTGGCCTCCACAGCCTACTGTGGCAAAGAATTCCACAGATTCTCCACCCTCTGATTAAAGACTCTGATTTGGAATAACAATTTTTTTCTTTCCATTCAATATTTTCAAAAATAAAAGACTTTTTAATCGCTTTAAGTATATATTTGTAATTATAAACAAAAATACTAAATGCTGTATGTCACATAATTTCATAGAGTATGGTTACACCCATGTCAATAAAAATGATTGCTTGTTAATTTCAATGACCACTTGCAGTGAAACTGACAGACTGTGCCCTTGAGAGACAATGGAGTCTGATGACTGTGGGGAGGTTACGGGAACTTTTTTTCCCCAGAATATATTTTGACAAGACAGCATTTTTATTGCTGGTCAATTTCCAGAGTAACTCTTCAGGAATTGCTTAATTCCTGATCAAATTTTTCTTATAGCCAATTCAGCCCATGTAATACAAATTGATTTCCTTAATTCATCAGCTTAGTTATTATCACATGCACCGAGGTGCAGTGAAAAGCTTTTGTTGCACGCTAACCAGTCACAGAAAGACAATACATGATTACAATCGAGCCATTTACAGTGCATAGATACATGATAAGGGAATAATGTTTATTGCAAGGTAAAGCCTGTAAAGGCCGATCAAAGATAGTCTGAGGGTCACCAATGATGTAGATAAATAGTTCAGGTCTGCTCTCTAGTTGTGGTAGGATGATTCAGTTGCCTGATAACAGCTGGGAAGAAACTGTTCCTGAATCTAGAGGTGTGCATTTTCACACTTTCAAATTGTGTTATATCCAGTTCACAGTATGGAAACTCACACTATAGCAGAGCTACCTGTACTTCTGTTTACCTCTTTTGATTTCACTGCATCAAAATCAAGGTTTCTTGTGCCTTCAATCAATCAATCTACCTCTGGCTTTCCATCTTGCAATTGTCTATAAAGTATTAAGGTCCAGGATAAATGCCACAAAACCATTCTGCGATTTCCTTCAGAAGAGAAAGACAAAAGTCTGAAGAAGGGTTTCGGCCCGAAACGTCGCCTATTTCCTTCGCTCCATAGATGCTGCTGCACCCGCTGAGTTTCCCCAGCAATTTTGTGTACCGACAAAGGTTCATGCATCATTTGCCCATTACCGACAACAGTAAAATCTTGTCAGCGTTGCTTCCGGCTGGAAATCGTGGAATTCCTTGCAAGAGGCCAAACAGAGGAAAGGAAAATCTTGCGGTCAAATTCAGAAATTCCTCCCTAATTCCCTGTAGCCGATAAACCCTACTCTCCACGGCTCACAAAGTGAAGCTCCATGAATGAACCTGTCTTTGTTGGGTCATGTTCTCAAGTCCACTTTCGAAGGACTGCACGGACCAAGTTGGTGATTTTTGATTGCTGGTATTTTCTTTCTCATTGTTTTTCACTTGCACTATAGACTATGGCTGTGCCATGTTTTCTCAATTGGAGAAAATGATGGAATAACACTGTATATTTTTTGTCCTATTGCCAGTTATGTAAAGAACCTTTTTACAACTTTTTCCTTTCAATCACAATATTATTTTATAAGCAAGTAAGTTCCATTTAACTTGAAGGACAGAAGAGACCCCGAATGGCCCGTCAGATATGTATGCTGGGGATTATGGGGAGGGGGGGCTTGGGTCTCTGTTCTCTGTGCGTTTCTTCTGATTGTCCCCTTAAACAACAATAATGCTACCACCGCACAACTCCAGTCACTCTGGTTGGATCCTGACTGCTAAGCTCTCTAGTGGAGGTGAAAAAGAATAAGAAAGGCCCGCCACGGTGGTGCAGCGGTAGAGTTGCTACCTCACTGCATCAGAGACCTGGGTTAGATCCTGAATACACGGAGTCTGTCTGTACAGAGTTTGTACGTTCTCCCTGCAACCACGTGGGTTTTCTCAGGGATCTCCGGTTTCCTCCCACACTCCAAAGATGTACAGGTTTGTATGTTAATTGGCTTGGTAAAATTGTAAATTGTCCCTGGTGTGTGTAGGATAGTGTGAATGTGCGGGGATCGCTGGTCAGCACAGACTTGTTGGGCCGTAGGGCCTGTTTCTGCACTGTATCTCCAAACTAAACTAAGCTAAACATACTTGTGCCATTGATGAATTGTGTAAATGGAAGCTGTAAAGTTGGACAGGCAGCTATCGAAACCTGTCAACACGCTATTCCAGTAGTGGTGTTTACTCTGGCTTCATGTTGCATCTGGCACGTCAACAAAGGAGGATGTATCCCTTGCAGGTTCATAACATACATAACACACTCCTAGGATTTCATATCATCCAGGCTGGGATAACTCTGCCTGGTACATGGAGGCAGTTCAAACATGGCTTTTAACTCTCAGGGATAAATAAACAGGATGACAATTTAACATGAGAGAAAGGAGAGATGAAAACAAATTCATGAGAGGAATAGATCGTGAAGGCGCACGGAGTCTCTTGCCCAGAGTAGGGGGAATTGGGATCTAGAGGACATAGGTTTAAGATGAGGGGGGAAAGATTTAATAGGAACCGGAGGGGTAGCTTTTTCACACAAAGGGTGGTACGTGCATGGATCAAGCTGCTAGAGGAGGTCTTTGAGGCAGGTACTATTGCAACATTTAAGAAACATTTAGACAGGTACATGGATAGGACAGGTTTAGAGGGATATGGGCCAGTGTAGCTGGGGCATTTTGGCTGGTGTGAGCACTTGTTTCTGCGCTGTATCACTCTATAACTCTACAAGTAGCTTCCTCTGAAATGCCACATCTTTTGTCCCATGTGCCGACGTGGCGCCAACGGACGAGAGGTCAAAGCAAAGAAGTCGAAGTCAAAGAACCAAATGGAAACGAGGCCGAAACGGCAATGAACCGAAAGAGTACGAAGACGAAATGCCTACTAACCAAAAGGATGGGACGCCTAAATGCAAACTAACCGAAAGGGCGGGACGCCTAAAAGCCAACGAACTGAAAAGCTGCATCGCCTAAAAGCAAACTTCCCGAATGGCCGCTCTGTCGAAACGCCACCAACCCGAAAGGCGGCGTCGCCTACATGCCAATTGACCGACTGCCGCTCAACAGAAAAGTCCAATAACGGACATGACGTTGCCAGGGGGCGGGACTTGTCAGCGATTGGTCCAGACCCCCGTGTCCAGCACATTACTGTGAAGGGATGAACATTGTCCCAAACCTCCGCTCCATCCGACCCACAGCCGGCAGAGGGTGGCCGTGGGAGAGTGGGGGCTGTCCCGAGGGATGCGCACCTTTGGCCACTTTCAACTTGGTGCTTGGGTTCGGATTGGCGTCAAAGGATCCCCACGCTCCCGTCTCCCCCTTCTCTCTCCCCTCTTCTCTCTCTCCCCCTCTCTCGCTTCCCTTCTCTCTATCCCCTTCTCTCTCCTCCTCTCTCTCCTCCTTCTCTCTCTCCTCCTCTCTCTCCACTCTTCTCTCCCTCCACCTCTCTCTTCCCCTCTTCCCCCCTTCTCTCTCCCTCCCTTCGCCCTCTCCCCCTTCTCTCTCTCCTCCTCTCTCTTCCCCTTCTCCCCCCCCCTCCTTCTCTCTCACCCCTTCTCTCCCCCTTCTCTCTCTCCTCCGTCTGTAAGAACGATTTATACATGTAACATTGTTGCTTTTAAATGAATGTAACTAGCAGCAAACATCACCCATTCCTTCTCTCCAGAGATGCTGCCTGTTTGTGCGTGGGTGCTTGGGTGCGTTGGGAATCACCCTGGTGTGGGGGTTGGGGTCCAATGGCGGTGCATCGTGGTCAGTGATTGTGGGACGCTCCCGCCGGTGGAGACGAAGGAGAGAGTGAAGTGGGAGAGAACGGGGGAGAGAGAGAGAAGGGTGAGAGGAGGGGGGTGGGAGAAGAGGGGAAGAAAGAGGAGGAGAGAGACAAGGGGGAGAGAGAGAAGGGAGGGAGAGAGAAGGGAGAGAGGGGGGAGAGAGGAGGGGAAGAGAGAGGAGGAGAGAGAGAAGAGTGGAGAGAGAGAGAAGAGGGGAGAGAGAGGAGGAGAGAGAAGGGGGATAGAGAGAAGGGAGAGAGAGAGGGGGAGAGAGAGAAGAGGGGAGAGAGAAGGGGAAAACGGGAATGTGGGGGTCCTTTGACCCCAATCTGAACCCAAGCACCAAGTTTAAAGTGGCCGAAGGTGCGCATCCCTCGGGACAGCCCCCACTCTCGCACGGCCACCCTCCGCATGCTGTGGGTCGGATGGAGCGGAGGTTTGGGACAAAGTTCATCGCTTCACGGTGATGTGATGGACGTGGGGGTCTGGACCAATCGCTGACAAGTCCTGCCCCCCCCCCCCCCGGCAACGTCATGTCCGTTATTGGGCTTTTCTGTTGAGCGGCAGTCGGTCCTTTGGCTTGTAGGCGACGCCGCCTTTCAGGTAGGTGGCGTTTCGACAAAGCTGTCATTCGGTAAGTTTGCTTTTAGGCGACGCAGCTTTTCAGTTCGTTGGCTTTTAGGTGTCCCGCCCTTTCGGTCAGTTTGCATTTAGGCATCCTATCCATTCGGTTAGTAGGCATTTCGTCTACGTACTCTTTCGGTTTATTGGCGTTTCGGCCTCGTTTGCATTCGGTTCTTTGGCTTCGACTTCTTTGCTTCAGCCACGAAGTCCATTGGCGCCATGTCCGGGTACCCTTTTGTCCTCCTCCATTGAAGATTGAACATAAATATTGTTTTTTAGCCAAAATACTCCTTCTTTATCGACAGGCTTCCCTGAAATTTAGAATTAGAGCAGGGAAAGGATAGCAATGTTACAAAATTTTGAGATTTAAAAAATCAAGTCTGCAATTTATCCCATCAGATAAAGCATAAAAAAAGTTTAATTTGACACCTAATTCACTTTCATATCTTCAGTATTGAAAAGGTTATGGCCATTTTCATACTCGGAAATTTGCATCTTGTTCCCTATTGATTTTCCATTAACTTAACACAAAAGCTGTGATCAAGAACAGTCAAAAGCCCATAACTTTATTAAAAATTAAGAGAACTCAAAGAAATGTTCAGTTATTTTAGATTGAAGCATTCTAAAACAAATATTAAACAATCTTACTTGGATGACCTGAAATTAAAGCATATAATTAATAGTTACCCAATTGTAGCTAATTCGAAAATTCAATTACTAGATCTAAACATCTATCCATTTCTTAAGAAAAGATTAACATTTTTAAATAGACTAAGTGTCCAAAGAACATTCACACAAGAATTCACAATAAAACATGATTTTAAAATCTCATTGACATTAATTTATAGGCCAAATGGAAGGTGTTCAATTCCTGTAAATTAATGGCCATTTAAATCATCTTGCGAGTGGGTTTTTCTGGAACGCGATGGTTGGAACGTTGCCATTGCGGTGGATTTGAAGCCCATATGCGGCATGAAAGATACTGCAGGTTTGAATGGACCCCCAAGTCACGTACTCGCAACTTAAAAATTTGAATAAAGGGATCTTAAGAAGCACTTTTTAATGTAAAAATAAACAACCTACCTTGCCTTGTCCTCTACATAAAATCCGTCCCGTTGTCGGGGTTTGCGGCTTTAGAGGATGATTTTTAATCTACTATAACAATTAAATAACCCAATTTAGTTTAAAAATAGCTGCAGTGAACGAATGTTGCAGCGATTTTTCGTCAGCAACTAAGCAGGCTAAACAACCTCGATTTCAATACCCTAGAGAAAATCGCGTTTTAAACCCACCCCCCTCTCAAAGGCGCCAAAGTCACGCACGCGGGCAGCGACAGAACTGCAGATCCGCTGAAGGTAAGTTTTGCAACATACCTACATAGATTAAAACAGACTTAGAATGCCATGCCAAGTTACATGTGCAGATGATGTTTCCTCTTGTGGGAGAATCTAGAAATTAGAACAGTTTAAAAATAAAGGATTGTTCATTAAAGCAGAGATGAGGGGATCTTATGTTCTCTCAGAGGGCCATGAGTCTTTGGAACTCTTCTACAAAACACGGTGGGGGAAGAGTTGTTTTTAATATTTTACAGGCTGAGGGACATGGGCACTGCATAAACAAGGGGGTGAAAGAATTTAGGGATGTAATCCAAATCAATGTTCCAGCCTAGGCAAGGGGTGGTGTCAGGGATAAAGTCCCTCCAAATGGGATATTGAACTGAGGTCCTCTCTGCTTCCTCAGGTTGATGTAGAAGGACCAATTACTTTTCTCAAGATACAGCAATGGAATTCTCCTTAATGTTGTTATCAATATTAATCCTATTGCCTCTTAATCCACTTGCTGGAAACTGTTGGCTGCTCCTCCAGACTACATCTGTGACTAGTTTTCAAAGATAGCTCATCAGTCCTGAAGCATGAATTCATTGTAAGGTCATGAACACCTCTAGATGGGAGTCAAAGAGTCATGGCATAAAAACAATCCCTTCTGCCCACAGGGTCCATGTTGACCATCGACCAACCATTGACTCCAATCCGATGTTAATCCCATTTTTTATTCTTCCCATACTCTCATCAACTCATAAGGTCATAAATGATAAGAACAGGATTAGGCCATTCGGCCCATCAAGTCTACTCCACCATTCAATCATGGCTGATCTATCTTCCCCTCTTAATGCCATTCTCCTGCCTTCTCCCCATAACCCCTGACACCTGTAATAATCAAGAATCTATCTAGCTCTGTCTTACAAATATCAATTGACGGCCTCCACAGCCTTCTGTGGTAAATAATTCCACGGATTCACCATCCTCTGATTAAAGAAATTCCTCCTTATCTCCTTCCTAAAGGAATGTCCTTTAATTCTGAAGCTCGGAGCTTTAGTCCTAGATTCTCCCATTAGTGGAAACATCCTCTGCACAGATTTTTCCATTCCATCCTGTCCCTCCAGATTCCTTCAATCACATACAGGTTACGAGTAAGTTACAGCAGCCAATTAACCTATTAACCCATACGACTTTTGGATATGGGAGGAAACTAGGGAAGAATCAGGGAAAAATGATGTGGCCACGGGAAGAACATGATTCCAGGGAGACAGCACCTGAGGTCAGGATGGAACCAAGGTGACTGAAGGCGACTGAAGGCTGTAGTTGCAACAGCTGCACCACAAAGGGGAACTGGCACGGCGAATTTGTAACTTTGTAAGCACTCTTCATGGGCGACTACTGCATACCTTGGCAGGGTATGCGGGCAAAGAATTTCACTATGATTTGTCGCAAGTTTGCATTCAAAGTTTTCATTCGTTCATTCCCTGCCCATCTGCAGTTTGATTTATGTAATTTAATTATTAGATGGTATGATGGTTGGAAAACAGGCCGGAGTCGAGGAGGCTTTGGAAGGGTCGAGTCAATGGAGTGAACCACTCTGTCTGGGACTCAAGACTCAAGTAGGTCGAGTGCCGCGGCTCCAAGTGCCCGAGTGCACGGAGCAGCCGTGGTCTGCAGCGGCGCGGAGCAGTGGTGGAGGATATGGACACATCACCTGGCCAGGCTGACCCAGTGCCACATAATAGACCATTTATGGCCAATCTAAGACCCTAATGTTTAAAAAAATAGTTGGACTTGAACTGTGCAATATGGCACCTAAAATGTAACGACCCTTGTGTACGGACTCATTGTTATACTTAGTATGATTGTGCCTGATATTTAGCAGGATTGTCACTGAACTGTATGCAACAACAGAATGTTGCTGTGCTTAGGTACGTGACAATAAAGTACCATTTTCCCTAAAGGGCCTGCTTTTAAATTCACCCTAGAGTGATGGTGGCAAAGCCATTACTGTCAACCATTACTATCAAGGTCCAAAAGGAATTCAAGTTTAATAGTCTCAAATTCTGTGTTTATCAAACGTAGCTCCAAAGTGCAGAACATCTCCAAATTCATCACAGGCTTGCCTCAATTTGACAAACACTTAAACACAAACTGCAAAATTGTTAAAGAGATGAGTATTGAGTGCTCACTGTAAATATCTGTCAGTGATGTGCAACGTACATACTTGGATCACAGGTAAAGAGCAAGACAAAGACTCTGAGCCATTCAGAAGAAAGTACAGGTTTAAGGGGCCAAATGGCCAAATAGGTTGTCATATAATCATAATTGTAATCATAATTATAATCATACTTTATTAGCCAAGGATGTTTTGCAACATATGAGGAATTTGATTTGCCATACAGTCATACCAATAAAAAGCAACAGAACACACAAAATACATTTTAACATAAACATCCACCACAGTGACTCCTCCACATTCCTCACTGTGATGGAAGACGAAAAAAAGTTCAATCTCTCCCTTCCTTTTTCTCCCGCGGTCGAGGGCCTCTAACCTTCTGTTGACGGGGCGATCAAGCTCCTGCATCGGGGGGGAATCTCGGCTCCCCTACGCCGGGTGATCTACATCGGGTCGGGGCTAATCAAACGTTGTGTGGCTTTTTGAGCTTCACGACACTGTGACAACATTATTTTACATTCAGAAAGGAACACCATCCCCAATATTTGCTACACCAACATCAGCCTATTTGATATCAAGAGACAATAAATGTTACATGATATTACGCAGAAAAAGGCGAGATTTAAAATGCAAAGCAGCCAAATCAAGGGGAATCAATTAGCGTAAGAATTCACGCATAAACCTCCTATGTACACTTTGTGTTAAGGTCTTTCCTTATGCTATAGCAATAATCTGCAACTTGGACACATGATTGCCACCTTTGAGCTTCACAATGTCCCACTATGGGCTGGCACTGAAATGTGTTACAGCCAATCCTGATGTGTACCTTACCAAAGGACACAAAGTGTTGGAGTAACTCAGCAGGTCAGGCAGCATCTCTGGAGAACATGGATAGTTGACATTTTGGGTCAAGACCCTTTCACCTTCCAGAGATGCTGCCTGACCCGCTGTGTTACTCTGTGCCTTTTTGTGTATTAGCCAGTAGTTCTTTATTTCCGTGTATACCTCACCAAAGTGGTTGGGACCTTGTAGCAACTTACAAAAACTTGGCTGGCTGGCTAACAATAGCAACAACTGAATTGGCTGGAACCTGTTGCTAGTTTCTCAGGACACTCAAAGGACACATTTCAATCCTAATGAAGTGCAGTCTTCTACAAAGTACCGATAAATAAAGACTTGCTCAATAAACCTTGTGTTGATTTCATGTTCATAAGTGATAGGAACAAAATTAGGCCATTCGGCCCATCAAGTCTGCTCCACCATTCACTCATAACCAATCTCTCAACCCCATTCTCCTGCCTTCTCCCCATAACACCTGACAACCATTTGTTGGGTTGTGCATTACTGTGGGTCACAGAATGGGTGCATGTGTTCTATAAATGCACAGTGACACATCTAGAGGAGCCACTGCCTCACAGCGCTTGAGACCCTAGCTCAATCTGGCCTCAGGTTCTGTCTCTAGAGTTTACGCATTCTGTTGGTGAACCAATTTCCTCCCACACCCCAAAAACATACAGGATGCCGGGCTTATTGAAGATTGTAAATTGTCCCTGGTGTCCTTGAGTGGTAGAATCTGGTGGAAGCAAATGACCATAGAAACAGAAACATGGAAAATAGGTGCAGGTGGAGGCCATTCATCCTTCAAGCCAGCACCGCCAGTGATCATGGCTGATCGGCCCCAATCAATAACCCGTGCTTGCCTTCTCCCCATATCCCTTGATTCCACTAGCCCCTAGAGCTCTATCTAACTCTCTTAAATCCATCCAGTGATTTGGCCTCCACTGCCCTCTGTGGCAGGGAATTCCACAAATTCACAACTCTCTGGGTGAAAAAGTTTTTTCTCACCTCAGTCTTAAATGGCTTCCCCTTTATTCTAAGACTGTGGCCCCTGGTTCTGGACTCGCCCACCATTGGGAACATTTTTCCTGCATCTAGTTTGTCCAGTCCTTTTATAATTTTATATGTTTCTATAAGATCCCCCTCATCCTTCTAAACTCCAGTAAATACAAGCCTAGTCTTTTCAATCTTTCCTCATATGACAGTCCCGCCATCCCAGGGATCAATCATCGTGAACCTACGCTGCACTGCCTTTATCGCAAGGATGTCCTTCCTCAAATTCGGAGACCAAAACTGGACACAATACTCCAGATGTGGTCTCAGCATGTAAATGTGGTTAAAATATGATAACTAAACGGGTGATTTTACTTCGGAGTCACGTGAGTGACTACGTGAAGACCCTGTCCAGCACGCATGCGCGACATAGCGTCTCACGCAGTGCAACAGCGACGAACGGGAGTACAGGCGCTCCCGCTAAAGTTTAAAAACGGGACCTTCAGGTAAGTAACTTACTCTGAGGTCGTGTTTTTCGTATACCTTGTTCTGGTTTGTGCACTCACAGGATGAACAAGGCAAGACAAGGAAAAAAGGTCGTTCCCCGTTCGACTCCGACAGAACAGGAGAGTTCCATCAGTGGGGGGCGACCGGCGGCATCTGGACCGCACACGCTGCGGTCCACAGTCACCGACAGCAATTCCGTGCCGAGCCCAGCACCGCTAGCACAGCCTGAACAACAGCAGTGGGCTGGAGGTAAGGCAAAACGGAAGTCGGACCGGCCGGTATTCTCCGACGAGTCCGGTACGGAAGACTCACCGCCCGAGAGCGGCAAAGGTGGCCGTTTGAGCCGAATGGAGAGGCTCATGGAGCAAATGCTCCAGCGAGACTTGCTCCGGGAGATGGGGCAAGCTCGCCAAGGGAGCACAGGCACTCCCGCTCCAGTGCACTACCAAGCACTGGCCATCGCATCTCCCTCAGCAGAGGGGAGCGTTGGCGACCAGGACTGGGCTGGTCCAGAACAGAGGTCATTGGCTGAAGGTATCGGGAGTATGAACGGGGTACAGGAACAGGAAGAGCTGCTGGGAGTGGTGAACCGCTACGCGGCAACACCGCGAGCGGGGCAGCCGTTACAGCCAAAACTGGCGGCCAGCATTGACTACCTGTCCTTTAAACCACTGCAAGTACAGGTAGTCAATGAGGCGTTGGACCTCTACACGCCTCCTGAAAACTGCATTTCACTAAATGTACCTGCTGTCAACAGCCAAATCTGGGGGTACATTGGGCAGGGTATCAGAACCCAAGAACTGAAACTGCAGCGAATACTGAAGCTCCTGACGTTGGCTATCACCTCCTATGCTCGTTCCGTGGACGGGGTAGATATTACTACGAATCAGCAAGATACCCTGGCTCTACTGTGCAACACACAGTACGAGATTAATAACCTCGGCAAGGAAGCAATAAGACCTGCCCTCAATCCGAAATTCGCAGAACAGCGCAGAACACCGGCCTCAGAACCACAGATCCTGCCGTCTCTTCCATACCCCGCAACACTGCTCTCTCTCCCCATCCCCGCACTCGCAACAAGGGCAGAGTCCCCCTAGTCCTCACCTTTCACCCCACCAGCCGTCACATACAACAAATAATCCTCCGTCATTTTCGCCACCTCCAACGTGACCCCACCACTCGCCACAACTTCCCATCTCCCCCCATGTCTGCCTTCCACAAAGACCGCTCCCTCCGCAACTCCCTTGTCAATTCTTCCCTTCCCTCCCATCCCACCCCCTCCCCGGGCACTTTCCGTTGCAACCGCAAGAACTGCAACACCTGTCCCTTTACCTCCCCCCTCGATTCCATTCAAGGACCCAAGCAGTTGTTCCAGGTGCGACAGATGTTCACCTGTATCTCCTCCAACCTCATCTATTGCATCCGCTGCTCTAGATGTCAGCTGATCTACATCGGTGAGACCAAGCGGAGGTTGGGCGATCGTTTTGCCAAACACCTCCGCTCGGTCCGCAAGAACCTACCTGACCTCCCGGTGGCTCAGCACTTCAACTCCCCCTCCCACTCCGAATCCGACCTCTCTGCCCTGGGTCTCCTCCATGGCCAGAGTGAGCAACACCGGAAATTGGAGGAACAGCACCTTATATTCCGCTTGGGGAGTCTGCAGCCTGCGGGCTTGAACATTGAATTCTCCCAATTTTGTTAGCCCTTGCTGTCTCCTTGCCTTCCTTAGCCCTCGGGCTGTCTCCTCCCACCCCCCAGCCCTCGGGCTTCTCCTCCTCCTTTTTCCTTCCTTCTCCCCGCCACCCCCTATCAGTCTGAAGAAGGGTTTCGGCCCGATACGTTGCCTATTTCCTTCGCTCCATAGATGCTGCTGCACCCGCTGAGTTTCTCCAGCCTTTTTTTTTGCGTACCTTCGATTTTCCAGCATCTGCAGTTCCTACTTTAACACAGATTCTGCTATTTGGCAAGGACTTGCCCAAACAAGTCAAAGTCCTGGATGAGGAATCAAAAGCATTTGGCCTCATGAGGGCAGGACCCGGAACGAGCAGAACCACTCAACCAAAGCGACAGTACCCCATCGCATCCACCAGTCGACGTCAATTCCATGGGACTGGTGAAAGCTCGAGGTCCGCACACCATCCCCGGAAGCCTTTTTTAGGTCAGGGCCCAGAGCGGACCCCATGGAAAATGCGCCACCCCCACACAACACCACCCCGACCAACCAAGAACCAGAAACAGAAGAAATAAATCCACCAATAACAATGGAGGTAGGTGGGTCTGGTTCCTACCAGTACATAAAAGGCGGGGGAATTGTGCTAACAGGGGGGAGACTACACCTGTTCATGGAAGCATGGAGGACTATCACACTTGATAGTTATATACTTAACAGTATTCAAGGATACAAAATTGAATTTATTCAAGAAAACATGCCACCAGTTCAGCATGCACCCCAAAGGAGTTTTACCCTCTCACTAAAAGAAAAACTAGAGGGACAAGCAGAACTGGTGAGGTTACTTACAAAGGGTATCATTGAGAAATCTGAACATGAACCTTTGGAATTTGTTTCAAATATATTTACTAAAACCAAAAAAAGATGGTGGATGTCGCATCATCATTGACTTAACTACATTGAATACTTTCGTTAAGTATATACAGTTTAAAATGGAAACATTTGTGACTGCCAAACAACTGATTTCCAAAGGATACTTTATGGCAAGCATCGATTTAAACGATGCCTACTATTTAGTACCTATTCACAAGGATCATCGTAGATACCTAAAATTTACCTGGATGGGGCAACAATGGCAGTTCAAATCATTGCCTAATGACCTAACATCAGCCCCAAGACTGTTTACCAAGATACTAAAACCAGCCTTGGCAATGTAAAGCGCCTTGAGTATTAGAAAGGCGCTATATAAATCCCATCCATTATTATAATAATAATAATAATAATAATTATTATTATTATTATTATTATTATTATTATTATTATTATTATTATTATTATTATTATTATTATTATTATTATTATTATTATTATTATTATTATTAAGAAAACAAAAACATATTGTCATGGCATATCTTGATGATATTCTAATAATAGGCAAAACCATGAAATTAGCTAATTCAGCTGTATTAGCTACTAAACATTTATTTGAAACCCTGGGTTTTGTCATACATCCAGATAAATCTAAGTTGACACCATCCACAACTATGGATTATCTGGGGTTCACAATTAACTCAGTCCACATGTCTGTAACGTTGCCAAAAGAGAAATCAGCAGAATTGGCACAAACGTGTAACAAATTAATGGTTAACAATCGATCAACCATCCGACAAGTGGCAAGAGTAATTGGGAAATTGGTAGCAGCATTTCCAGCTACCCAGTTTGGACCTTTGCACTATCAAAACTTACAAAGAGCAAAGGTGCAAGCGTTAAAACGACATGCAGGACATTTTGACCGAACCATGAAATTGCCCATTGAAGCTATATCAGAGCTACAATGGTGGATAGAGAACATTTGGCATAGATCCAGCCCTATCATGATCAATAACCCAACGTTAACAATACAAACAGATGCCAGTGCTCAAGGCTGGGGAGCAACTAATGCCATATCCAGCACAGGTGATAGATGGACTAATCTAGAATCATCACTACTACAGACACTGGGCATAAACTATTTGGAAATGTTGGGTGCGTTCTATGGTTTAAAAGCATATTGTACAAATATGCACCATTTGCATGTTCGTTTACAAATTGATAATACCACAGAGGTGACCTATATTAACCATATGGGCGGGATAAAATCAATATCATGTGACAATTTGGTCAACACAATCTGGCAATGGTGTGTCGACAAACATATTTGGCTATCAGCAACTTACCTACCAGGTAAGCTAAATACAGTGGCAGACACCAGATCACGCAAGTTTAATGATAACACCGAATGGATGTTAAATCCCAAAGTATTTGCTGAAATCACAAAGCAATATGGCACACCAGATATCGATCTCTTTGCATCCTGACTGAATCACCAGGTACCGATGTATGTCGCTTGGGAACCAGACCTTGAGGCAGCGGCGATGGATGCATTCACGCTGGACTGGGGGAACTATTTTTTCTATGCCTTTCCCCCCTTCTGCCTCATCAGTCGGGTTCTACGCAAAATACAGATGGACTCTGCTTCAGGCATCTTGGTAGTACCCGACTGGCCTACACAGCCATGGTCCCCAGTGGTCCTTGACAGGGTCATTGAAACACCAATGACCATTCCCAGTGGGCCAGATCTACTGATTCACCCTGTGTCAGGCGAAAGTCACCCATGCCATGACAGAATTGACCTACTGGGTTGCAGATTCTAAAAAGACCTTTGCTGGACCTGGGATTGTCAAACAGGACCATGGACACGATGACAGCGTCTCACCGACTTTCCACCAAGAAACAATACCTCTCGAGTATAAGAAAATGGGAAACATACTGCTCGAGAACAGCCTACTCATCAACCACAGTAACACATGTACTGGAGTTCCTGGCCAGCCTTCACCGTGATGAAGGTCTGAGCTATAGTGCTATTAATTGTGCTAGAAGTGCACTGTCAGCCTACCGAAGACAGGCAACAGGACAACAGGCCATTGGGTCCCATCCGCTGGTGATCAAATTAATGAGAGGGATCTTCAATTCAAACCCCCCAAGACCTAGGTATACCAAGATCTGGGATGTCAGTGTTGTCCTGACATACCTAAGGGGATGGTCACCAGCCAGATCCCTCACTCTGGAACAGCTAACCCTGAAAACGTTCATGCTAATGGCGCTAGTCTCAGCACAAAGGGTCCAGTCCCTTCACTTACTCAGACTGGACAATATGGTCATAACACCAGACCAAATAACATTCACCATTCAGCTGGTAAAACAGAGCAGACCAGGAACTTCAGGTCTTATTATGGAATTCCGGGCGTACCCACCTGACCCCCGTTTATGTGTCATGACTCATTTGCTGTTATACATCAACACAACTAAAGATTCCCGAGGGAGAGAAAAAGCTTTATGGGTCAGCCACAAAAAACCACATGGTCGGGTGTCGAGCCAAACCATCTCTAGGTGGCTCAAACAGGTACTGGGAGCAGCTGGAGTGGATACTGACATTTACACATCTCACTCCACCAGGGCAGCATCCACTTCGGCGGCTAAAAGAATGGACGTGCCATTAGACCACATCTTGGCAACAGCAGGGTGGTCCAGGGAGAAAACATTCCAAACGTTCTACAACAAGCCGTTAGCAGAACCTGTTTTATTTGCAGAAATAATTTTGGACTCTGCAAACATATAATTTAAGCCCGGGGGAGCATTATTTTACTTTGTTATTGTTTTCAAAATAAATACCATTATTGTTTTATAAACAGATTCTTGGTTGGTTACGATAACATACTTCCTCCCTTGGATGACTTTGGCAGCGAGTGAAGTATGAACTGTTACACGGTTTGAAATCACAGAGCTTTAAAATCTTCACGTAGTCACTCACGTGACTCCGAAGTAAATTAGTAAGATTAAACGAGAACTTACCAGTTAGAAGATTGATCTGTATTTTATGAGGAGTTACGATGAGGGATTACGTGCCCTCCGCTCCCACCCTCAATTGCAGAGATCACCTGGTAACTTAATTCTCCTTATCTTTACTATGTTTATTTCAATTACTGTGTTGTTTTCTGTGATTCCACACCGCTGCTTTGAAATATGTCGCACATGCGTGCTGGGCGGGGTCTTCACGTAATCCCTCATCGTAACTCCTCATAAAATACAGATCAAACTTCAAACTGGTAAGTTCTCGTTTAATCTTACTATTGATTGTTGCCATGGACCTAGTGGGCTCCACGACTAGGACTCTATTCTTGCCGGTAAATTGGTAGAATCTGGCAAACTGTAGATCATTCTGCCCATCATTTCTGGGGCTGCTAATCAATAGGATATCTTGAATCCAACACAACTGAAACAACGTCTATTCTTCCTTTCCGATTCCTTTGCATTTGCATATCACCTTTAACATTGCTAATGCTGTTCATCATATGGGTTGGGCTGATGGAATTGACGTTACTCCTAATGGTGCTTGTAAGGAGTGGCTTCCATTTCATAGTCAATTAACATTGTTGGGTCTGGCGTCAAATGTAGGACAG
This sequence comes from Amblyraja radiata, assembly GCF_010909765.2. NCBI lineage: Eukaryota > Metazoa > Chordata > Chondrichthyes > Rajiformes > Rajidae > Amblyraja > Amblyraja radiata. The sequence continues at coordinate 58,334,123 of NC_045966.1, forward strand.
ACTGAATAGAGATGACAGATTACCTCCCCTGAAGGACACTAATGGACCAGATAAATTCCAGGTTAATAGTCAAATTTAAACTCCTCAGCTGCCTATACAGGGATTTGAACTCATATCACTGGAATGTCAATCCAGGCCATTGGGCACTGGCCCAATAACCTATCTGCCGCACTGCCGCTATAAACGTACTGTTTTGTCGATCACTGAGCTAAAGACAGAGGTGTCAGGCAGATGACCAAAGGCTTGATCAAAGAGACCCTTGGCAAGGAGATGGGGAGTGAGTTAATGGGATTGCACATTGGAAGAGTCAGCATCGATGGTGATGAGTTCAATGGCATCTCCCTCTGATAAATGATTTACTGAACAACCTAGATAACAAATTGGCAGGAAATCTTTTTTGATTGCAATGAAATGTACAATAAGTTCTGGCACTTTCATGTTTAACAAGTTCACTTCACAAAATGATCGGCCGAATCAAAGAAAGACTCTGACTTTAATGAAACATGGTGTGTATAAAACCAAGTTCACTTTATTAAAAACAGTCAGAAGGATGAATGCATCCAAATGTTGACATTTTGAGGTCTTGTCTGTAATGAACAGATTTTGTGTTTATTTTAATAGTAGGGCTGGAATACCACTACGGAAATCTAATTACCCAGCATCTGCATATGCACTTGAGTAAATCTTCCTATTATACAATATGATATGGGCAGCATGATGGTGCAGCAGTAGGGTTTCTGCCTTAAGGGCCTGGCCCCCTTAGGCGATTTTTTCGGCGACTGCCGGCGACTGTTACAGTGTACGACAATGTCTACGACAAGCTACGACAACCTACCACCTAGTCGACGTCAAGCTACCGGCAACCGGCGACCCATTAGGACGTCCACCTATGACCACACCTATGACAACCTACGACCACACAGGCGACAACCTACGACAACCAAAGTAAGCCTATGCCCACCCGCGACAAGCTACGACAAGCAATGACCCTGTCGGCGACAACTGAAGACAATTCAGTCGCCGGTACATATCGCCGGTTGACATAGGTTGACGTAGGTAGTCGCCAATGGAATTCACCGGTCAGCACCCGGCTATGTCTTTACTGAGTTTGTACATTCCCCCCACGACCTGTGTGGGTTTTCTCCGGGATCTCCAGTTTCCGCCCACACTCCAAAGACATACAGGTTTACAGGCTATTTGGCATGGTAAAGTTGTAAATTGTCCCTTAGTGTGTGGAGATTTCTCTGCGGCACAGACTCGTTGGGCAGAAGGGCCTGATTCCGCGCTGCATCTCTAAACTAAACTAAAACTACAAACTGAAATACCAGTTCAGGTGAAAGTTTCCCAGTGACATGCAGCATGGCTCTGATGTTCCATTCAATCTTGGGGTGATTTACATTCAATATTTAATGCTACTACCCCATTCAGCCAGTAACGTATCTAAAATGTCCAAGATGGACTAGTTCAAAAGCTACGGTCCAGCCAGCAAACACAATGACCGACAGGCACACAAGGAAGTGCAGATGCTGGTTTATAAAAAAGACACAAAGTGCTGGAGTGGCTCAGCAGGTCAGGCAGCATCTCTGGAGAGCATGAATAGGTGACGTTTTGGATTGGGACATTTCTTGAGGAAAAGGGCAACAACCGGAAATGTCACCTATCCATGTTCTCCAGAGATGCTGCCTGACCCGCTGAGTTACTCCAGCGCCTTGTGTATTTTTTTTATCACAATGACAGTAAAGCTGTACGGGGCGCAGAGAGCAGAGGGTTTTATGCTTTGTCCACCTTGGAGATACAATTGCTCCATGCTCCATGCTTCAGCTGAGATAGAAACATAGAAACATGGAAAATAGGTGCAGGAGGAGGCCATTCGGCCCTTCGAGCCAGCACCGCCATTCATTGTGATCATGGTTGATCGTCCCATATCAATAACCCGTGCCTGCCTTCTCCCCATATCCCTTGACTCAACTAGCCCCTAGAGCTCTATCTAACTCTCTCTTAAATCCATCCAGTGATTTGGCCTCCACTGCCCTCTGTGGCAGGGAATTCCATAAATTCACAACCCTCTGGGTGAAAAAGTTTTTTCTCACCTCAGTCTTAAATGACCTCCCCTTTATTCTAAGCCTGTGGCCCCTGGTTCTGGACTCGCCCAACATTGGGAACATTTTTCCTGCATCTAGCTTGTCCAGTCCTTTTATAATTTTATATGTTTCTATAAGATATCCCCTCATCCTTCTAAACTCCAGTGAATACAAGCCTAGTCTTTTCAATCTTTCCTCATATGACAGTCCCGCCATCCCAGGGATCAATCTCGTGAGCCTACTCTGCACTGCCTCAATCACAAGGATGTCCTTCCTCAAAGTAGGAGACCAAAACTGTATGCAATACTCCAGATGTGGTCTCACCAGAGCCCTAAACTCCAGATGTGGTCTCACCAGATATAGGCTTTTCAGGTGGGATGGTCGGGGCGAAGGTTTCTGCCGCTCTGGAAATAGGACCTCAGCAAGAAACATCCAGAGCAGAAGAAATCAAGAAAAAGGGAAGAAAAATCAAGTTCAGTCCTGAAGAAACCAAGCACTGTGTCACAGTATTTATTTGTTGTGTTTACTAAGCGTTTTCTTTGTATAGTCATATTCCTGACTTGTAGTATATAGTTACTGGATCCTTTATATCCATCTATTTTCAGTGCTCTTCATTGACTGAAGTGTTTTATTTCATTGTTTTTAATACTACATCATTCCATTTATTTGTAAATCTTCTGTTTATAATTTTGGATACAGAACATTACATTACCAATTAGCTTTTGGTGTGAATTGAAATGTCTTTCATTAAATTTCAATGATATTTAATGGTGCATTGTAAATTTAATTAATAGAAATAAATATATGATTGATTCTACAGACAAGAGCATCAATCAGTTTGTCCAAGTGATGAATAAATAAATTAGAAACTGCTACTATCGAACAAAAGAACAGCGGCTCTCTGTCCTTATTTAACTGTTTGAGTACTGGCTTAGATCAGGATCATAGTCAGACATGTGCAGACTTGTTAGGGTGTTTACAATTAGTGCCAACTTTGATTGAACAAGGGAAATTAGACAGTATCAAAATATTTATAATCTCCATTCCAGAAATTCCCCACCGGAAATTATTCTTCAGATTGTGTTGTTAAAGAATATAAGAAATGTAAGCAAGAAAAGTCCATCATTCCTACTCCACCACTCTAAAAGACCATGGTCGATCTTTTGCTTCAGTATCACTTACCTACACTAACCTATATTGCTCACTTTCATTAATATCTAAACTATAATATCCTCTCTGTTGCAGTATACTGAGTGACTGAACCTTTACAGCACTCTTGAGGAAAGAATTCTAAAGAATCACCACTCTCTGGGCAAATAAATATTTTCGCACCTGAGTTGAGAACACCAAACCATGTTTTGGAATCCTCTGATGTTAGAAACACCAGCCAGGAGAAATATCATTCCTGTATCTACATCATCAAGCCCCAGTTAAGTGACCTCTGATTCTTCTAAACTTTAGACAGTATAGGCTCAGTCTTCTTACTTTTTCCTCATGTAACAAATCGACGAACCCTTGAATCAACTAGATTAAGCTTCCTTGCCATCCCTCAATACCAAGTAATACTTTCCTGAGGCAGGGAGACCCAGACCAGCCCACAATGTTTCAGGGGTAGTCTTGTCTGCCCTCCATGTTACTGAACAAGAGTTCTTTACTCTTACATTCAAATTCTCTTTTGTTAAAAGCCAGCAACCATTTGCTTTCCTTCACTGCGTGATACCTTGCAGTAACTGATGTCGCCCTCGTTTATACAAACAACAATCAACCTCTAATCATTTAAAAAATACACTTCCATTTTTTTTTACAGACCTCACATTTCTGCATTGTATCCCAGCAACCATGTCCTAAACTTTTCATTTAGCCAAGTCTTTCTCTCCCCGAAATCTCTGCATATCACTCAAAGCCTCCACTGCCACCCATCTTTGTATCATCAGTGAACTTAGAAATGTTACACTTGGTCCACTTATCCAAATCATTGTGAACAGCAGGGGTCCCAGCTCCAATAGCTCTGTTACACGACTACTCCGACTACATTCTATCTCTGTCCCACCCACTCCCCTGACATCAGTCTGAAGAAGGGTCTCGACCCGAAACGTCACCCATTCCTTCTCTCCAGAGATGCTGCCAGTCCCATTGAGTTACTCCAGCTTTTTGTGTCTGCCTTCGATCTAAACTAGCATCTGCAGTTCTTTCCTACACATGTTTAGTTGTTTAACTTAGTTTAGAAATACAGCGCGGAAACAAGCCCTTTGGCCTACAGAGTCCGAGCCGACCAGCGATCCCCGCACATGAACACTATCCTACACACACTAGGGACAATTTACAATTTTACCAAGCCAATTAAACTACAAACCTGTACATCTTTGGAGTGTGGGAGGAAACCAAAGATCACAGAGAAAACCCACGCAGGTCATGAGGAGAATGTATAAACTTCTTACAGAAAGCACCCGTGGTCAGGATCAAACCTGGGTCTCCGGCGCTGTACGGCAGCAACTCTAGCGCTGCGCCACCGTGCCTGTCATCATTTCAGGGAGATATAGACTAGGAAAATGAAAAGGTGAGGACATGGTTGCTGAGACAATGCAGAAATGTGACGTCATCCACACTGCAGATAAAATAAAATGACAGTATATTTTTTAAATGATTAGAGATTGGTAGGTTATTGGTATAAAAAGGCTACATCCGTTACTGAAAGGCATCACGCATGTTCCCTGTATTCACTCTCTTTTGTCCATTTGGCAGCATGATTAGGTTTGCTGTCATCCAGTCTGAAACATTCCAAAATCAAAGGATTTGTGGATGTGTTCATCTCCACTGTCCATTGCCACATCCAACAAAACTCTAGGTTCAGTGGTAACATTTTTTGCAGTCAAATAGTTCTCCCTCACCACACTTGGGAATGCCTGAGACCCTCTGAGGATTGCCAGAGGATCTGCATGCAAGGGAAAAGATTTCTTACAGGATTTACACCAGGCCTCAGTGCGATCACATCTGGGGGTATTGCGTAAAACTTTGTTCCTTATCATAAAATGGATGCACTTGCTATACAATGCATAAAATATAAATTATATGAAGGACATAGAGACTTTGGAAGAAATATTCAAAGATTTTAAAAGTTGTTTTAATCAGAAAAGTCTGAATAGGCAAGAATTTTTTTCCAGGAAAATTGTCTATTAATAAATTATCTCTGCTTATGAAAGCACGATAAACTTGGTGATGAGGCATTTCCAGGAAAAGGCGTTGGGATCAGAGAGACTGGAAGACAAAAACAAGCTGCCTTACCACTGATGTTATATCTAGTGTGTCCCTCAGCACATAACTGCGGACTTAGGAATATACTGGCCTGCAACTATCTGCTTGGTGACATCTCCTGGAAAACCAGCAAGTCTCTTGGACTCCACAGGCATTCCATGGAGTCAAGGAAAACCTATGATATTATAACTCAGAGAGAAACAATTAGAGGTGAGATAAAGACCACAAAATGACTGGCTTTTTCTCTCCACTGGCCTATCAGTTATGAAATGTGTTGTGTTCTCACATTAGAGACGTATCAGATGTGTTTCACACAGAGAGACAGTGTCAAATTAACGGATATGAGGCAGTGGATTTAAAGTTTTGTAATTTAATCTTGAGTTCAGATGACATTTTTAGACTGCTTAAACCTCCCTTTTACTTTCATAAAAACACGCCATGATATTGACCTTCCATCAAATTGCACAACTGCAGTACACTTTTAGATATCCATTCTTCAGTATAAATGCCATTGAGATTTGACATTTCAGATACCTGTGTTTTCATACCTGGTAATACTTTAATCTGCCTGCAAGCCACACCACAAAATCTCTGCTTTAGGTCAATGCGCTGAGCAGCATAGGGATCTCTTTCATTATTATTATTTCATTAATCTGCCACTTCTGGCAGATGGCATCTCTAAATATAATCCTACACATACTGCATTAACTCTGAGTAAATACAGCTTGAGCATTGCTGCTGCTTTTGTTATTGTAAAGAATTAAACTGGGCATGAAACAGAAATATTAGCCCACCTAAAATAAATGGCGATCTCAAAATCGCAGTGCAAGAAATTTGATATGTTTACATAAAACTTTTGTGAGGTAATATCGCTCGCTCCTAATTATAAATGACCGTGACCTAAGACTATTACCGTTCAAGAACAAATATGATCACATCATCCATATTTAAAAATTCTGGTTGCAATCACCAACCATTTCTGAAAATCCTGTAAATGATGTCATTCCCCATATTATGTGCAACTGCGTTGGACAAAATCCTTGCGCGCTGTACGGAGCTCCAGTTAATAACATTGTGCACCACTTTATGGGTTTCCAACGGATGAAACCTTTTTCCAATTAGTTTAGTTTAGTCTAGAGATACAGAGCGGAAACAGGCCCTTCGGCCCACCGAGTCCGCACCGACCAGCAATCCCCGCACACTAACACCATCTCCGTATAGACTAGCACACATTAAGGTCAATTTACATTTATAGCAAACCAATTAACCTACAAACATGTATGTCTTTGGAGTGTGGGAGAAATCCAAAGATCTCGGAGAAAACCCACGCAGGTCACGGGGAGAACGTGCAAGCTCCGTATAGACTAGCACCCGTAGTCAGGATCGAACCCGGGACCCTGGCGCTGTAAGGCAGAACTCTATCGCCGTGCCACTTTGTCACCCAGTTGTTATATTGACTAATTAGTCAAATTATTTTCCATGATATAGAGCCTAACTGATAAAATCTCTCATAGATCTGCAATAGATAAAAATATTTTCTATTTTTTTAAACATCCAATGCACAAAAATATTTTCTATTGTGTGGTATTACAATGGCCTAAATCATTTCTCATTTTATGGAAGTACAGCTTTGGAGCACTTCCCTTATGAAGAAGCTCAATTTTTGAAATCATTTCTCATTATAGTACTTGTATTTTTCTTTCCTTTCTGTCCTTTCTTCTATTATGATTATTTTTTTATTTTGAGAAAGTTCGAAGGACGAAGCTGCTTACCTTGCTATGGGCTATATAGTCAAGATGATGAATAAGGAAAGACCAGGGAAAAAGTTAATTGAGAGCAGATTCTGTCAGGTAAAAGGACAGGTTTAGTTTAGTTTAGAGATACAGCACGGACACAGGCCCTTCGGCCCACCGAGTTCACACCGACCAGCGATCCCCGCACTGTAACACTACCTTACACACACTAGGGACAATTTTACACTTATGCCAAGCCAATTAACCTACACACCTGTACGTTTTTAGAATGTGGGAGAAAACTGAAGATTTTGGAGAAAACCCATGCAGTTCACGGGTAGAACGTACAATAAACAATAGACAATAGACAATAGACAATAGGTGCAGGAGTAGGCCATTCGGCCCTTCGAGCCAGCACCGCCATTCAATGTGATCATGGCTGATCATCCCCAATCAGTACCATGTTCCTGCCTTCTCCCCATATCCCCTGACTCCGCTATTTTTAAGGGCCCTATCTAGCTCTCTCTTGAAAGCATCCAGAGAACCTGCCTCCACCGCCCTCTGAGGCAGAGAATTCAACAGATTCACCACTCTCTGTGAGAAAAAGTGTTTCCTCATCTCCGTTCTAAATGGCTTACCCCTTATTCTTAAACTGTGGTCATGTTTCTGGACTCCCCCAAAATCGGGAACATGTTTCCTGCCTCTAGGGTGTTCAAACCCTTAACAATCTTATATGTTTCAATGAGATCTCCTCTCATCCTTCTAAATTCCAGAGTGTACAAGCCCAGCTGCTCCATTCTCTCGGCATATGGCAGTCCCGCAATCCCGGGAATTAACCTTGTAAACCTACGCTGCACTCCCTCAATAGCAAGAATGTCCTTCCTCAAATTAGTGGACCAAAACAGCACACATTACTCAGGTGTGGTCTCACTAGGGCTCTGTACAACTGCAGAAGGACCTTTTTGCTCCTATATTCGATTCCTCTTGTTTTAAAAGCCAACGTGCTATTCACCTTCTTCACTGCCTGCTGTACCTGCAAACTCCATACAGACAGCACCCGTAGTCGGAATCGAACCCAGGTCTCTGGCGCTGCAAGTGCTGGTATGTTAGCATTTATAGCGAAAGGATTTGAGTATAGGAGCAGGGAGGTGCTACTGCAGTTGTACAGGGTCTTGGTGAGATCACACCTGGAGTATTGCGTACAGTTTTGGTCTCCTAATCTGAGGAAAGACAATCTTGCCATAGAGGGAGTACAGAGAAGGGTCACCAGACTGATTCCTGGGATGTCAGGAATTTCATATGAAGAAAGACTGGAGAAACTCAGCTTGTAACTCGCTAGAATTTAGAAGATTGAGGGGGGATCTTATAGAAACGTACAAAATTCTTAAGGGGTTGGACAGGCTAGATGCAGGAAGATTGTTCCTGATGTTGGGGAAGTCCAGAACAAGGGGTCACAGTTTAAGTCTTTTAGGACCGAGATGAGAAAAACATTTTTCACACAGAGAGTGGTGAATCTCTGGAATTCTCTACCACAGAAGGCAGTTGAGGCCAGTTCATTGGCTATATTTAAGAGGGAGTTAAATGTGGCCCTTGTGGCTAAGGGGATCAGGGGGTATGGAGAGAAGGCAGGTACGGGATACTGAGTTGGATGATCAACCATGATCATATTGAATGGCGGTGCAGGCTCGAAGGGCCGAATGGCCTACACCTGCACCTATTTTCTATGTAAGGCAGCAACTCAACCGCTGCGGGTGAGGCAGCATCTATGGAGAGAAGGAATAGGCGATGTTTCGGGTCGAGACCCTTCTTCAGACACTTCAACTCTTGGATGGTACTTTGCTCTTCGTGGCCTTGTCTTTCCTTGTTTCTGTGATCCCCTTCAACCCCCTAAATTCCCATTTTTGGGGGGAAATAACTACAGAACATAAACTGAAAATACCAGAAGCTGTTAGCAGGTCAGGCTGCACTTATGAGGAGAGAAGTAGAGTCAACATTTTGGGTGAAGGGAACATCATCAGATATATCTCCAATTATGGCCTGTGGATCACACAAACATTTCACTGCTAAAACAAAAAAGATGTGCCTACCTACCAATCATCGATGGTCAAGAGGGCGGCACAGTGGTGTAGCAGTAGAGCTGCTGTCTTACAACGCCGGTGACCCAGGTTTGATCCCCACTAAGGGTGCTGTCTGTACAGAGTTTGCACGTTTTCCCAGTGGCCTGGCACGGGTTTCCTCTGCAATCTTTGATTTCCTCCCACACTCCAAAGACATACAAGTTTGTAGGCTAAGTGGCGTGGTATAAATGTAAATTGTCCCTAGTGTGTGTAGGGTTGTATTCATGTGAGCGGGAATCGCTGGTCGCTACGGGCCCCGCCAAAGGGCATGTTTCCGCATTGTATCTCTAAACTAAACTAAAGTGCTTGTTTGTCAGATGCACTGGATATGAAGAGGAACAATGACATCCTGACACTGCAGCTTTACAGGATCACCAAGGAGCAAAGCCTTGAAAACACTACGATATTCTCTCTGCCTGATTCCCCGGGTCTTTCAATCATTTATCTACATGCAGCCTGAGTACTTCTAATCATCTAATGAAGAATTTGGACAATTTACCTATTATATCATTGGTCAACTCATTCTCAAGTTTTCTCTGATGCGTAGCTTTAAGATGAAGACATTTTCCATTCCCCCTGTTCCTTTCAAATTCACTTCCTCCTCCACAAGTTTACTTGATTCACCTTCAGATGCACTAACACCATTTGACTCAACTATTCCTTGTGAAGGTCTGTTCCATATTCCATTTTTCCTCTGGGATAGAAATTCCTCCAGAATATCTTAGTGGACTTACACTGATGACCGCTAGTATTGTTTCCTTTACCTCACCCCACTTTCATGAACAGGCTGTCTTTCATTGGAACCCTATGGATGTCTTAATCTGTACATATTAGACCCATATTGACAATCCTATGGTCAGGTACATGGATAGAAAAGGTTTAGAGGGATATGTGCCAAAGGCAGGCAGGTGGGACTAACATAGCTGGGGCATTCGGGTTGGCATGGGCATGCTGGGCTGAAGCACTAGTAGCCATGCTGCCTATAATAGTAAGATTAAACGAGAACTTACCAGTTTGAAGTTTGATCTTTATTTTATGAGGAGTTACGATGAGGGATTACGTGAAGACCCCGCCAGCACGCGTGCGCCACATTCTTCAAAGCAGTGGTGTGGAATCACGGTAATAGTAATTGAAATAAACATAAGAAGATAAGAAGAACTAATATACCAGTTGACCTTTATAATAGAGGACGGGAGCGGAGGGCACGTAATCCGTCATCGTAACTCCTCATAAAATAAATATCAAACTTCAAACTGGTAAGTTCTCGTTTAATCTTACTATTTTACTTCGGAGTCACGTGAGTGACTACGTGAAGATTTTAAAGCTCTGTGATTTCAAGCCGTGGAACAGTCCATGCTTCACTCACTGCCAAAGTAATTCAAGGGAGGAAGTATGTTATTGTATTCAGACATGCATCCAATTCAGGCAATAACAATTTATTTTAACAAAATAATCCTCCCTAGGGCTAAATATATTACAGAATTCAAACTTGATTCTGCAACACCGCAGGTTTGGTTATTGGCTTATTATAAAGAATTGGAAGGTCTTTCTCTAGACCATCCTGCTGTTGCCAGGATATGGTCCATAAGAACTTCCTTGTGCCTAGCTGCCGGTGTTGCTGTTGCCCTTGTGTATAGAAACTTAAGATGTCAGTATCCACCCCAGCAGCTCCCAAACCTGTCTGGGCCATCTAGCGATGGTTAGTGTTGATAGGCTGTTTATGGCTGCCCATAGTGCCAATTTACTTCCTCTTAAGTTTTAGTAGTTTTAAGGTATAATAGAAGGTGTGTCATTACACATAGTCGGGTGTCAGTTGGGTATATCTGGAATTCCAAATTTTGTCCTGATGTTCCTGGTCTATCTAGTTTAACAAGCTCTAATATGCGAAGTTATCTTTTCTGGAGATGCCATCGTATATCCCAGTCTCAGTTTATGTAGAAACTGGACCCCTAGAGCTAAGACCAGTACTATCAGCATACTGTATTTAAATGTCAGTCCCCCCCCCCCCCCCCCCCCCCCCCCCCCCCCCAGGGACAGGAACATTGCTGGTGCCCCTAGCAATGTTAGTACAACACTGACGTCCCAGATCTGGGAGTACCTCCCTCTAGGGTTAGTGTTATAAATAATCCTCATAAGTTTGGCAACTAGAGGGTGAGATCCCATGGAGGGTTGTTGTGGCGCCTGCCACCAGCAAGCTGACAGGGCACTCCTGCACAATTATAGTGCTGCAGATCAGTCCTTCATCAACATGAAGGCTGGATAGGAATTCCCAGGACGTTGGTGGTTGTAGCTGTATTATACGCTACACCAGTCCTTGTTGGTTCTTGATAGGCCGCCGTGATCAAGCTCATGGTCCTGTCCGCCAGCCCGGATCTAGCATGGTGGACTATGGTTCAGAGACTATGTCCGAGACCACAGGGATCCATGGCTGTGTAGGCCAATCAGGTACTTTCAAGACACCTGAAGCTGAGTCCATATGTGTTTTTGCTTAGGATCCGACTGATGAGGCAGGAGGGAAAAACATTGTAAACAATTATTCCCCATTCAGTGAGTAACGTCCATTGATGCTGCCCCAAGTGTGGTTCCCAAGCGGCATATGTTGGTAACTGGTGATTGGGTCTAGATGCAAATGGATCGATATCTGGTGTCCCTCTTTTGGTAATATCAGCAACTTTTTTGTGGTCCAACAGTCATTCGGTGCTGTCATTGAATTTTCATGACCTGGTGTGTGCCATTGTATTGAGCTTACCTGGTAGGTAAGTTTGCTGATAGCCAAATATGTATGTTAACACAACATAGCCAAATATATTGGCCAGATTGACACATGATATCGATCTTTTCTCCCATATGATTAATATATGCCACCACTGTGATATTATCAATTCGTAGGCGGACATGCAGATGGTGCATTGTGAGCAGTAGGCTTTAAGCCAATAAAACGCACCCACACCAGTGTTTTTTGTAATGATGATTACTAATAATGATGGGCTGGAACTATGCCAAGTTTTCCCTTTCATCATTATAACTCTGAATTGCTTTGGCTGGTAACTGCATAGGTCGATCAAAGTGACCTGCAAGGTGTTTTTGCTCTTGCACTTTGCCCTTTTTGAGCTTTAATGATGCAAGGCCCAAACTGAGTAGCTGGAAATGCTGCTCCTAGTTTTCCAATTACCCTTGTCTTCTGTCTAATAGATGGTTTATTTTGTAATAATTAATTTTGTTGTAGGCTTCCACCAAGTCTGCTTTACTCTTTGGCAATGTTACAGACATATGGATAACGTTAATTGTAAATCCCAGAAAGTCCAGTTGTGGATGCCGTCAACTTAGATTTATCTGGATGGAGATGACCCCAGAGTTTCACCCAATGTTTGGTAGCTAAAACTGCTGATTTAGCTAGATCCAGGGTTTTTTCCCCACAATTGATATATCATCAAGATATGCCATGACAATATGTTTTTGTTTCTAATATTGCCAAGGCCCGTTTTAATATCTTGGCGAAAAAGGCTTGGGGCTGAAGTTACACCATCAGGCAACGCTATACTCTGCCATTGTTGCCCAATCCAGTTAAATTTTAGGTATCGACAATGATCCCTCCATGTCTCCCAAAACAAGTGTAATATTCCCCCTGTTAGTACAGGTCGTACACCTTTGTGTTCTGGAAGGAACCAGATCCACCTACCTCCCTGGTTGCCGGTGGTACATCCCTTTCTTCAATTTCTGCCTCTTCTGCGGAAGAGGCGCCGGAGTGCGGAGTTGGCACATTTTCCATGAGGGTCGCTCTGGGCCTTGGCCTAAAAAGGACCTTCGTGGTGCTGCGCGGCCCTCATGCTTTCACCAGCGTCCTGGTGTTGATACCTGCTGGTGGATGCATAGGGGTGCTGTCGTTACTGTTGACGCTGTTATGAGCCCGACGGCTTTAAACTCTTCATAGAGCTTTTTACTTATTTAAACAAGTTTCCCCCCTGGTTGTGTTGCAGCTGTTTCGCACAACCTTGCAAATTTGGTGTTTAGTGCAGGTTTACTGTGCTCTCGCAAGCAATTAATTCCATAGTGGGTATTGCAGAGCAATGTCAATCCTGCTGTCATCTCTATACCATCGTCTGGGCGAGCAACCAATGATATGCCCGCTGTCAGAAGTTTTTTAAATCTTCTGTAGTTTGACCTCCTGGGTTTTTGTGCCAGTCCCACTGTACCCCGAGATCGCATTGTTTGCTGCAGGCACTTTTAACGAAGTAAAGTTCACAGGAGGCCTATATTTCTCCGTAATTTTGTTGCCTGTTCCTGCAGAGGATGGAAGTACAGGTAGTCGATGCTGGCCGCCAGCTTGGTCTGTAATGGTACTTTTCGTTGATCCGTAATTTTGGTGATCACTCCCAGTAGCTCCTTAGGATTCTGCACCCCTTGCACACTGCCGTTTTCTTCAGCCACGTCCCCTTCTTCAGGACCAGCCCAGCCCTGGTCCACAACGCTCTCCTCTGTCAAGGGAGATGCATTGTTTTACAACCCTCGATAAGGTGCTGTTGTGGGAGTGCGAAGACTCCCATAGTGAGCTTGCTCCATCTCCCGGAGCAAGTCACGGGCAGACCTCTGCTGCACTCAGGCCGGACTCAGATGAGTATGATCGGCCGGGCTGAATCCTGCTGGGCTTTGCCTCCAGCCTGCTGCGCTACTTTGAGCTGTACGACTCATGGCGCTGGATTCAGCTTGGAGTTGGTAAGTGGACCTTAGTAACCACGCCAACGGTAACTTTCACTTCCTTTGGGCAGTGCGTCCTCCTGGCCGGACTCCCTGAGTCTATCGACCGTACCGACTCCTGCCTGCCTGCTGCCCGCTGTGTTGTTTCCGGGTATACAGCTGACGGTGCTGGGCTCAGCCTGCACCGGTCGTACCCGGCTGTCGGCTGCCAGAACCTTCCTAGTTCCTCACAGCCTGCGGTCCTGGAGCTGCTGGTCACTCATGGCTGTTGGCTGTCGGAACCTTCCCTAGTTCCCCGCAGCCTGCGGTCCTGGAGCCGCTGTTTGCCCATGGCTGTGGGCTGCAGGAACTTTCCCTAGTTCCCCGCAGCCTGCGGTCCTGGAGCCGCTGGGCGTCCATTAGTGTCGGCTGCCGGGACCTACCTGGTTCCCTGCAGCCTGCGGTCCAGGTGTCTGGTTTTTTCTTCCCCTTGTCCAACGTGCTGTAACATAAAGCACAGCAAGGGGAAGAATACAACTTCAATTTTTTCTTACCTTGTAGGTCCGTTTGAATTTTGCCGCGGGAGCGCTCCACCCCCGCCCGTCGCTGTTGCACTGCGTGAGACGCTATGTCGCGCACGCGTGCTGGCGGGGTCTTCACGTAGTCACTCACGTGACTCCGAAGTTAAATTCTAAAATGCTAACCCATTAGGCTTTTGGATTGAGCCCCGGGAAGCTTCATGTGCAGTTCATGACAGCTCAAACTCCTTCAAAAGATTCTGTGTGTACACATCAGATCAAGTGGCGATTACCTACTTGAGAACAACATCAAGTAGTCTTGTCTCTGTAATTGGACCTTTAAGCAAAATGAAAAGAGAAAGGAGACATGCGGAATCTGACAAGCTGTTTATGCTTTCATTAGAATGTTGCATTATTCATCTGAACAAAACTCTATTTATTTAAAAGCTAACATTTCCATGTATTAATTCTGGGTTTGGAAATAGAAGGGGTGTAAACCGGAGAGAGGAATGCCAAAGAATGTTGAAGTTGGGTAGGTTAAAACAGTGGCTTTGGAGGTGGTTTCAATGACACTAGTGCTCTGATGGCATTGCACTGAAACTAAAGAAAGAGACTAATTTCTGAGATGCAAGGACTTCCTATCAGTAGAGGAAAGACAGTTTGGCCTCATATTTGTTTTAGTTTGGAAGAATAACGGTGCGATTGAGATGCATAAGTTAAGCTGTTGTATTGAAACATTTAAGATACTGAGGGGTCTTGATTGAGGATTACATGATAAGAGGCTGATTGTTTAAAATGGAGATGTTTTCAAATGTATTGCCAAAGGGGATGGTAAATATCTGAAACTCTCCACCCCAAAACCATTGTGTAGGCTATACGATTAGAAGTACTCAGGCTGCATGTAGATAAATGATTGAAAGATCGAGGAATAGAGGTTTACAGGGGTACCAGCAAAATAATGGGAGTCATGACCAGCGTGGATTGGCCATGATTCATGTTTAATGGTGGGGCAGTCCTGAGGGGTCTGCTGGCCTACTCCTGCTCTTATTTTCTTGTGTTCTTGTGTTAAGGCCAATCATTTTAATGAGGTTCTCCAAGGCATAGGATGGGGGAGGCAATGGGTAGGAAGGAACTGCAGATGCTGGTTTAAACTGAAGATAGACACAAAATGCTGGAGTAACTCAGCGGGACAGACAATAGACAATAGACAATAGGTGCAGGAGGAGGCCATTCGGCCCCGAGCTAGCACTGCCATTCAATGTGATCATGGCTGATCATCCACAATCAGTACCCTGTTCCTGCCTTCTCCCCATATCCCCTGACTCCGCTATCTTTAAGAGCCCCATCTAGCTCTCTCTTGAAAGTATCCAGAGAACCAGCTTCCACCGCCCTCTGAGGCAGAGAATTCCACAGAACTCACAACTCTCTGTGAGAAAAAGTGTTTCCTCGTCTCCGTTCTAAATGGCTAAAGGGCAGCATCTCTGGAGAGAAGGAATAGGTGAGGTTTTGGGTCGTGAAAGTGGCGGCGCCGGGAACGGCTGCGGCTCGCCTGCAGTCCGTTTGTCTTTTACTTTTTTGTGTTGTATTTTTTGTTGTTTTTCGTTTTGTCTAGTTACGTTTTTGGTTTTTAGGTCGTGTTTATGTGGGGGTGGGGGGTGAAACGGGGCTTGCTGTCTCTCCCTTCGGGGGAATACGACCTTTTTGTCGTATCCCCCTTCTCTGCCTCCGTCTGCGCTGAGGCCTAATGGCGGAGCTGGCGACCTCGGGACTCTGGAGGCAGCTGACAGGACTTGCCCTGAGCTCCCGTGAGGGTGGCCCAGCCCGGGGCTGGAACTGCGCTCTCGTGAGAGTGGCCTGGCGAGGGGCTGAGAGACTTTCCCGTGAGGGGCTGTGGCCCGTCGGGGTGGCCCAGCCCGAGGGAGAACGGCACTCCCGTCGGAGTGGCCCAGCCCGAGGGTGGAACGGCACTCCCGTCGGAGTGGCCCAGCCCGAGGGTGGAACGGCACTCCCGTCGGAGTGGCCCAGCCCGAGGGAGAACGGCACTCCCGTCGGAGTGGCCCAGCCCGAGGGTGGAACGGCACTCCCGTCGGAGTGGCCCAGCCCGAGGGTGGAACGGCACTCCCGTCGGAGTGGCCCAGCCCGAGGGAGAACGGCACTCCCGTCAGAGTGGCCCAGCCCGAGGGAGAACGGCACTCCCGTCGGAGTGGCCCAGCCCGAGGGAGGAGCGGCACTCCTGTCGGAGTGGCCCAGCCCGAGGTGGAACGGTACTCACGTGAGGGCGATCCGGCTCGGGGCTGGAACGGTGCTCCGGTGGCTGGGACGGCGTTCTGGCGGCGGTGACCTGAGTCCGGGGTTCAGCCGCAGGCCAGCGGCTGCGTGTGCTGGACTGGAGGGCGGCAGCTTCGACCACCCCCGGGCCGCGGTGTTTGAACCGGCCCATTTGCGGGGTTCGGTGAGCCGCGGGACTGTTGTGCCATCGCCCGGTGGGGAATCGCCTCAGCGCAGAGGGAGAAGAGGAGGGAAAAGACAGTAACCCTAAGATTTTTGCCTCCACCACAGTGAGGAGGTGCTTGGAGGATACACTGTGGTGGATGTTAATTTGTGTTTATTGTTGTTTATTATTGTATGATTGTATGTATGACTGCAGGCACGAAATTTCGTTCAGACCGTAAGGTCTGAATGACAATAAAGGTATTCAATTCAATTCAATTCAATTCTTCAGACTGATGTCAGAGGAGAGGGAGATATATAAGATGTGAAAACAGGACAAAGGGGATGGAGACCAAGGAAAATATAGAATAGATCATTGTTAGTTGGGAGAAGGTATCAACAAAGCAAACAGAGATAAAATGTAGCCGGAGGCAGTCAGACTGGTCAGAGAACTGGGAAGGGGATTTAGGGAAAGCAGGGGTTACTTGAAGTTAGAGAAGTCAATGTTCAAGCTGCCCAAACAAAATAAGAGGTGCTGTTTCTCTAATTTGCGCTGGGCCTCACTTTGACAGTGGAGGAGGCCCTAGACTGAAAGGTCAGTGTGGGAATGGGAGGGGGAGTTAAAGTGTTTAGCAATGGAGGAGAGAAGTCAGACAGGGAAGGGGCAAAAGGCTCAAACCAAAGAATTTGCACGACACCAAGATCGCTTTGTAAACACCCTGCAATGCTCAAAGAACTAGCAAGACATGACTTTCACTTTCACTAAGGATTGGCATCTCCCCATCATCTTTATTAATAGTTTATATAACTTCATACACTCTTTGAATTGACAGAACCTCACAGTCCTGCTGTGCCATCAGGCACAGCGCTGCAGGTACCACTCTGAAAAAAACGTACACCTGGGATTTTACAGATCTAGCAAACTACAGTAAGCAGTCTTCTTAATTCTGTTTTCGAGCAGTGCACTGAAAATATTCGGTAGCAGGGAGCTTATTTGCAGTGATGTCATTTGGGGTCAGTAAACAATCATTGAAGCTAATGTGATTCTTCTTTAAACTAGGCTGCAGTCCATGGCTTTTCACCTTCAACTTCTGCTTGAGAATGGCTACCAATGACTGCACTCGAATGTGCGCTCGAAAGTTTGATGTTTTTTGAAGATTCGACAGGTGGGGAATAAAGTAATGATAAAATAAAACATGAAAATGGAAAGTTCAGGTATTCACAATTTAACCATTAAATGTCAAGTCAAGTATATCTTTGGAGAGGAAGAAAGGGAAAAGGGGAAGTACAACGGGATCTGGGGGGTCCTTGTTCATCAGTCTATGTAAGTAAACATGCAGCTACAGCAGGCAATGAAGAAAGCAAATGGTATTTTGGCCTTTATAATAAGAGGAGTCGAGTATAGGAGCAAAGAGGTCCTTCTGCTGTTGTACAGAGTCCTAGTGAGACCACACCTGGAGTATTGTGTGCAGTTTTGGTCCCCTAATTTGATGAAGGACATTCTTGCTACGGTTCGACTGCTTCGACCGCGGGAGAATAAAGAGGAAGTTTGGACTTTTTTTGCCTTCCATCACAGTGAGGAATGTGGGGAATCCGCTGTGGTGGATGTTTATGTTAACTTTTATGTAGTTGTGTGTCTTGTTAATTTTTTTTCATATGGCTGTATAATAATTCGAATATCACTATGCCTTAATTGGTACACCTGACACTAAAAGACCTTTGAAACCTTTGAAACCTTTGAAACCTTTGAAACCTTTGAATGGGCCACCAGAACTGGACTGCATGTGCTTAGTAGGTGCAGAATTCAGTTAATATGGATGGATTGTTGGTAAAATAGAATTCATTGAATGCAAAGTGTACATGTGCTGGTGGTGTGTGGTCCACCACCTTCCTGAAATATAGAAGATCTTCAGGGGTCATGCAAAGGTAGATATTTGAGATGTTTCCACTGGTAAGAGATTTGAACGAGAGTACATAGTTGAGGGAAGGTCATTTAAAGCTGAGGTGCATAGAAATTCTTCTCTCAGTGGATGATGACTATCTGGAATACGTTCCTGGAAGTTAGATCACCAGGGCAAATTACGATATGATACGATATAATAGAAATGTAGAAACATAAACACATAGAAAAACAGGTGCAGGAGTAGGCCCACTGAGCCAGCACCGCCATTCAATATGATCATGGCTGATCATCCAAAATCAGTACCCCGTTCCTGCTTTTTCCCCATATCCCTTGATTCCTTTAGCCCTCAAGAGCTAAATCTAACTCTCTCTTGAAATTATATATCTTTATTTATCCCAGGAGGGAAATTAGTCAGCCAACAGTCATAAAACACAACAAGATACATGAAACATTAAATTTAAGGATTGGGGATGTGCAAAGAAGCCATGGATGAACAGCGAGGTCAGGCTGCTCCTGAAAGCACGGGACACCGCTTTCAGGTCAGGCGATGCTCGAGCCTACAGTTCAGCCAGGGCTAACCTGAAGAGGGGCATCAAGAAGGCCAAGCACTGCCATAAGCTCAGGATTGAGGAGCACTTCAACAACAACTCCGACCCCCGACGCATGTAGCAAGGCATCCAGGCCATCACGGACTATAGACCCACCAACACCACCCCCACATCCAGCGACGCCTCCTTCCTTGAGGAGCTTAACCACTTTTATGGCTGCTTTGACAGGGACAATCAAGAGATGGCCATCAAGGCTGTGCTCCCTGCCGATCACCAGCCCCTCACACTCACCCCCTACGACGTGTACGTGGCACTGAGTAGGACTAATGCACGTAAGGCTGCTGGCCCTGACGGCATCCCCAGGCGTGTCCTCAGGGCCTGTGCTGCACAGCTGACAGACGTCTGGACTGACATCTTCAACCTGTCACTTGCCCAAGCAATTGTCCCCACGTGCCTTAAAACCACCTCCATCGTTCCGGTCACAAAACACTCCACTGCGGCAAGCCTCAACGACTTCCGCTCAGTTGCACTTATCCCCCCCCCCCCCCATCATCACCAAGTGCTTCGAGAAGCTGGTCCTGGCACACCTCAAAGGCTGCCTACCCCCTACAGTGGATCCCTATCAGTTTGCCTACCGCATGAATAGGAGTACGGAGGATGCCATCTCAACAGCACTCCATTCCGCCCTCTCCCACCTCGACAACAGAGACACTTACGTAAGAATGCTGTTCATCGATTACAGCTCAGCATTCAACACCATTATACCCTTTAAAGTGATCACCAAACTCGGTGACATGGGCATCGACCCCTCCCTCTGCAACTGGATACTGGACTTTCCAACCACCAGACCCCAGTCTGTTAGGTTAGACAAGCACACCTCTTCAACCCTCACCCTGAACACCAGCGTTCCACAGGGCTGTTTGCTGAGCCCCCTCCTCTACTCCCTCTTCACCTATGACTGCACACCTGTACATGGTACTAACACCATCATCAAGTATGCAGATGATACAACGGTGATTGGCCTCATCAGCAACAACGATGAGTCGGCCTATAGGGAGGAGGTCCAGCTCCTAGCAGCATGGTGGGCTGACAACAACCTGGCCCTTAACTCCAAGAAGACCAAGGAGCTCATTGTAGACTTCAGGAAGTCTAGGGGCGGCACGCACACCCCCATCCACATTAACGGGACGGAGGTGGAACGTGTTTCCAGTTTCAGGTTTCTGGGGGTCAACATCTCCGATGACCTCTCTTGGACCCACAATACCTCAACTCTGGTCAAGAAGGCTCACCAGCGTCTCTTCTTCCTGAGGAGACTAAAGAAGATCCACCTGTCTCCTCAGATTCTGGTGAACTTCTACTGCTGCACCATCGAGAGCATCCTTACCAACTGTATCACAGTATGGTATGGCAACTGCTCTGTCTCTGACCGGAAAGCACTGCAGAGGGTGGTGAAAATTGCCCAACGCATCACCGGTTCCTCGCTCCCCTCCATTGAGTCTGTCCAAAGCAAGCGATGTCTGCGAAGGGCGCACAGCATCGTCAAGGACTGCTCTCACCCCAACCATAGACTGTTTACCCTCCTACCATCCAGGGGGGCTACAGGTCTCTCCGTTGCTGGACCAGCAGGTCCAGGAACAGCTTCTTCCCTGCGGCTGTTACACTACTCAACACTGTACCTCGGTGATTGCCAGCCACCCCCCCCCCCGGACACTCCTTCCACCAGAAAAAAAAAATTTGCACTCCTATGACTGTATGCACGTAAATAGATTTATTTATTGCTCATATTTATGTCGCTCTTGTAGGGAGATGCAAACTGCATTTCGTTGTCTCTGTACTGTACACTGCACAATAACAATAAATTTGAATCTGAATCTGAATCTGAATCTGAGATTGGGGGAAAGGAGTAGGGGGAAGAGGAGTCAGTCTATTGCACGACAGAAAGAGCAGGAGTTGTACAGTATGATAGCCACAGGAAAAAAGGATGTCCTTTGTCGTTCTGTGCTGCATCTTGGTGGAACCAGCCTCTTGCTGAAGGTGCTCCTCAGGAGTCCTGGCGAGCTGCGCGCGCGGTGGGAGTGTCTCGGGGAGACATGCGTGCCAGACTCACCCGCCGAACAATCGCCCGCCGACAGGAACGCGCCTCGGCTCGCCCCACAGGCCTCCCAGGGGACTTCAGAGAAGCCAGGCAACGAGGCCTGTCTGTGCCCAAGGAACCTCGTCAGCGGCAGCGGGTGCCTCGGTGGCAGCATGAGCCTCAACCTAAGCAACAGGAGCCTCGGCAGCAACAGGAGCCACGGCAGCAACGGGAGCCTCGGCAGTAGCGCGAGACTTAGCAGCAATGGGGGCCTCGGCAGCAACAGGAACTTCGGCAGCAATGGGGGCCTCAGCGGCAGCAGGAGTCTCGGCGGCAACAGGAGCCTCGGCAGCAACAGGAGCCACGGCAGCAACGGGAGCCTCGGCAGTAGCGCGAGCCTTAGCAGCAATGGGGGCCTCAGCGGCAGCAGGAGCTTCGGCAGCAATGGGGGCCTCAGCGGCAGCAGGAGTCTCGGCAGCAACAGGAGCCTCGGCAGCAACAGGGGCCTCAGCAGCAACGGGGGCCTCAACGGCAGCAGGGGCCTCAGCGATGATGGGGCCTCACAATCAACCCACAATCAGCAGTCGATGAGCGTGAGGGGGGGAGGGAAAGATAATGGGGGCCCGGTGTGGGGGGATCACCGTGAAGAACAATGGGGACCCAGCGTGAGGGAGAACAAAGGGGTACCCGGTGTAGGGGAGCGGAGGCACTGGTTTTAGAATCCTCTGCCCAGGGAATAAGCCTGTGTTCATTTGTTTGTTTGAGTCGTTCGTTCCGATTAAGGCACTGCGCAGCAGCTAAGATAACAGTCGCTTGTCTTTTACTTTTTTCTTTACTTTTAATTTAATTTTAATTTCAAGTTGTCATGTACCTTGTTGTGTGTTGTGACTGTTGGCAGACCAATTTCCCTCCGGGGATGAATAATGTTCGATCGTATCGAATCGTATCGTAGGTTGACCCGTGTATCATGGAGGGGGTGAGCTGTCTTGTCCAAGATGTTTCACGGTTTGAGGAGCACCCTCCCCTCCAAGACCTTCCCCAGTGAATCCAACTCCACCCCCAGGACAGAGCCAGCCTTCCTGACGAGCTACATCATTTCTTGAAAGGTTGGGGAATTGGGGGCTACGGGGAAATGGCACTGAAGAGGAAACTCAATCTATAGCCCAAAGTAATATCACAGGAGGAAGATGTCTCTTGTCCCTGCGTGTTAGTGGTCACTGTGTCACTTCATCCAAAAATCTTCACTGCAGCATGTTTGTGCCATTGTGAAAATGTGCATTACCTTTATGACAGCGCTTTGGAGATAGCTTGACTTTGGTGAATGGATTTCACTCTCCGCTATATGTAAACGGCAGCAGGAGAATCTCTCCCACTCTATTGCAGTATTGCAGAAGAAGACTTCAAACATTTGTGAACACTGCCCAGTCCATCACGGGTTTACCGGAGTCGCTGCCTTTTTGAGCATCATCAGAGACCCACACCATCCTGGCCACACACTCATTTCACCACTGCCATCGGGAAGAAGGTACAGGAGTCTGAAAACTGTAAAGCCCCAGTCCCACTTAGGCGACTACAGGTGACTAGCCTGTTTTCACATGGTTGCACGGTGATGCCTGTACGGTCGTGAGTAGTCTCCTCAAGTCGCCTAAAGAGTCGTAACGTTTTTCTGATAGCCACTAGTTTTGAAATGTTCAAAACTTTTCGGCGACTGTGGGCTTGATGTAGCTTGTCTTCTCATGTCGTAGGTGCTGTCGTAGGTTGTCGCCAGGATGACGCAGGTTCTCGCTAGGTGACGTTGGTTGTCGCCCGGGTGCTAACTTCGGTGAATTCCATTGGCGACTACCTACGTCAACCTACGTCAACCGGCTACAGGTACTGGCGATTTTAGAAACATAGAAAATAGGTGCAGGAGTAGGCCATTCGGCCCTTCGAGCCTGCACCACCATTCAATATGATCATGGCCGATCATCCAACTCAGTATCCTGTACCTGCCTTCTCTCCATACCCCCTGATCCCGTTAGTCACAAGGGCCATACCTAACTCCCTCTTAAATATAGCCAATGAACTGGCCTCAACTACCTTCTGTGGCAGAGAATTCCACAGATTCACCACTCTCTCTGTGAAAAATGTTTTTCTCGGGTGGAGGTAGGTTGACTTCGGTTGTCGTATGTTGTCGCCTGTGTGGTCTTAGGTTGTCGTAGGTGTGGTCATAGGTGGATGTCCTAATGAGTCGCCGGTTGTCGGTAGCTTGCCACAGCTTAACGTCGACTAGGTGGTAGGTTGGCGTAGCTTGTCATAGACATTGTCGTGGGAGGGGGGGGGGGGGGGGGGGGGGGTCCAGTCGCCATTTTTTCGGTGACCTGTTACGACTGTGACAGTCGCCGGCACTCGCCGAAAAAATCACCTAAGTGGGACAGGCCCTTAACGCCCAGGTTCAGGAACAGCTTCTTCCCTATAGCCATTAGGCTATTACCCCAACAATCTCATATAAGCTCTGAACTACACAGACTATTTTTGTTATTATTGCACAATTATTGTTTGTTTTTTATGTGTACATGTGTGTGTGTGTGTGTGTGTGTGGTGTGTGTGTGTGTGTGTGTGTGTGTGTGTGTGTGTGTGTGTGTGTGTGTGTGTGTGTGTGTAACTGAACTGAACTGCACTTTTTTCTCATTTATTATATTGTTTAGAGTGTATTATGTTTACATATTCTGTTGTACTGTTGAAACTAAGAATGTCATTGTTCTATCTGGGACATATGACAAAATACACTCTTGACTCTGGTCACATTCTAATGAATTTGTTTGGAAAGGTTTTCTTGCAAATTCATTTATAATTTTACAAGAATTGGTCATCAAGGTAAATTCTGAAAATTCCTACAATTTATTGCAACAGAGACCAATTGGCCCATCAAGTCTATTCTGTCTCAATGGATCAAATGGCCTCCCATGAATTCCATTCCCCTACTTCCCTATTCCCTCACATCTACCCATGAATTCCCCATTAACTATCCTGCACCAGGGATAATTTACAGCAGCCAATTAACCTACCAACAACATCGTTGGGTTGTGGGAAGTAAACCAGATCACCTGGAGAAAACCCACAAGGTCACCACAAGAATATTCAAACTCCAAACAGGCAGCACTAGAGGTCATGATCGGTTCAGAGTCTCAACAGCACTACCTGCTGCATCACTGCAGCCACAAACCCTAAGATAGACACAGAATGCTGGAGTGAGTCAGCGGGACAGGCAGCATCTCTGGAGAGAAGGAACGGGTGACGTTTAGGGTCGAAACCCTTCTTAAAGCCACAAATCCGGCCTGTTGTATTGACTAAATTGGGACGACTATGAGAAAGAAAATTCTCCCAACATTACACGTTCTTTCTCCATTCTCAGACTGTTAAAATATAAATCCCTTTATTCTGGGAACAAGTGGAAAAGTACTTAATAGATACCAAATGGCAACAATTGGATAATGAAGAAAATGTGTGTGCTGGTGTTTAGGAATTCATTGGGTTCTGCCAGATATGCTCTGGTCAGTTAACTAATGCTGCCTTCATACCCTAGTTCTGTAATCTTGGCACGAGGTTACTAGTCCCCAAATAACTGAATATGATCAAGGTATGAATGTGGGCTATTGGATGAGTGAACAGTGACCTGATATCGAACTTGGCGCAATAGTAGCATTCTTACCTTTCATCCAAATAATTAATCTTCTCCCAGTATTGACACATAGTGCAGTGCCAAGGACAAGAAATTTGGTGCTTTCCTGCAGGCAAGATGTTTAGTTTAGTTTTTAGATACAGCGCAGAAACAGGCCCTTCGGCCCACTGTGTCCACATCGTCCAGCAATTCCCCTACCTTGCACACTTTAGGGACAATTTTACATTTATAGCAAGACAATTAACCTACATACCTGTACATCTTTGGAGTGTAGGAGGAAACCGAAGATCTCAAAGAAAACCCACATACAGACAAGCATCCGTCGTCAGGATCAAACTCGGGTCTCTGGCGCTGTAAGGCAGTAGCCCTACTCCCACCGTGCCATCCACGGTGAGGCATGGTACCCATTAGTCTCTTGGGTGAACATCAATATCTTCTGCTATTGGAGCAACAAAGAATCTGTTGGAGGAACTTAAGGGGTTCAGCTGTCTCTTTGGAGGGAAATAGACCGTCACCAAATTTTGGGTCAGGTCCCTTCATCTGGTGTGAAAGAGTCGAGGGGAGATAGCCAGAGTAAAAGTGGTGAGGTAGATGGGCTGGGGCAAGAGCAGTAGTAGAGTTGCTGTCTTACAGTGCTTGCAGCACCAGAGACCCGGGTTCCATCCCGATCGTTCCTGCCTTCTCCCCATATCCCCTGACTCCGCTATCTTTAAGAGCCCTATCTAGCTCTCTCTTGAAAGTATCCAGAGAACCTGCCTCCACCGCCCTCTGAGGCAGAGAATTCCACAGACTCACAACTCTTGGTGTGAAAAAGTGTTTCCTCGTCTCCGTTCTAAATGGCTTACCCCTTATTCTTAAACTGTGGCCCCTGGTTCTGGACTCCCCCAACATCGGGAACATGGTTCCTGCCTCTAGCGTGTCCAAACCCTTAACTATGAAATATTTACATACTTTGAGCTTCATCTCGTGAACAAGACCAGGAGCCTTCTCCCCTGGCCAGTAGTTTCCACCATACAGCATCTAATACTGAACAGATAATTTGCCTATTTATTGAATGGCTATTTGTGGCTGCTTTGTTTATCACTGCCAAGCCGCAGCAGTTCCTTGTTGTCTTGCCCGTCGGGAGAGATTCAAGCTAGCCTGATGCCAGCTGGTTGAGCAAAGCACATTTCTTTTCAAGCCATGCCGCTAAACTCCAGGCTCATGGAGAAATACAACCAGAGATAGGCAATTTTGACCAATCACTTTAGTCTAGTTTAATTTAGAGATACAGCGCGGAAACAGGCCCTTTGGCCCACCGGGTCCGCGCCGACCAGCGATCCCCGCACATTAACACTATCCTACACCCACTAGGGACAATTTCTATACATATTTACCAAGCCATTTAACGTACAAACCGGTACGCCTTCGGAGTGCGGGACGAAATCAAAGATTTCGGAGAAAACCCACGCAGGTCAGGGGGAGAACGTACAAACTCCATACAGACAGCACCGGTAGTGGGGATCGAACCTGGGTCGCCGGCGCTGCATTGGCTGTAAGGCAGCAACTCTACCGCTGCACCTCTGTGACTCTATGCTCTATTTTAACCTGTGGATTTAAATCTGTTAGTGGGAACCCATCCCTTCTCCCCAGAGATGAGTTACTCCAGCATGTTGTGTCTATCTTCTGTCAGTGTGACATTCTAATCCTTTCTCCCTCAGTCTCCCCTTTAAGGGATCAATACTATTTGCTTCAAGCTCTCCCAAGTGAGTTCCACTCCATTCTTTGGATATAGAATTATTTGGATAAAGTTTCACTGGAGGCTAGCTTCAGTTGATGACCTCGAGTTGAGTTGGGTTTAGTCTATTGTTATACACTTTCCCCAAAAGTGGAAGCATTCTCTGCCTCCACTCTACACGAACATAAGAACTAGGAGCAGAGGTAGGTTTTCAAGTCTACTCTGCCAATAATCAAGATCAAGGCTGATCTACTTCAGTGCCATTTTCCTGTACTGTCCCCATATTCCTCAATGCGCTTAATATCCAGAAATCAAGAGCTTAATGACAGTTTCCAAAAATTATCTATAATTTGAGTAAAAATAATACACAATCCTAAATGTCTACCCCTTATTGTGAAAATGTGAGCATGATTCTGGACTCCTTGGCCTGAGCAGACATTTGCCTTTTGCATCCATGCTCGGGTATTTAAATAGTCAAGTCAAGTCAAGTCAAGTTTATTTGTCACATACACATACGAGATGTGCAGTGAAATGAAAGTGGCAATGCTCGCGGACTTTTGTGCAAAAGACAAACAACCAAACAACCAAACAAACTATAAACACAATCATAACACACATATTCTTTTACATAATAAATAATGGAAGGAAAAACGTTCAGTAGAGTTAGTCCCTGGTGAGATAGGCGTTTACAGTCCGAATGGCCTCTGGGAAGAAACTCCTTCTCAACCTAACAGTCTCTGTTAGGACAACCCTCAGCTTTCTCTCTCAAGAGAAAAGAGCTCATCAGGATCTGAGGCAGCTGGTTCTTCAGATGCATTACAGACTCTTGCCTCTATTGTTGTGGTGGTAGTGTGGGGAAAGTGGTTAAGTGTCTTTGAAGAATGCAAGCCAAACCCTCACAAAAGCATATCTGAGGTTGGAAGGCTAAACTGTTCTTGTTCTGCTAAAGGGCCAGGCCGCATCAAATCCCACTCATTTAACGGCCGAATAGATTTTGCAAAGGTTTATAAAAACATAAGGGGTCTAGATAGGGTTGAGAGTCATTCCACCCCCCACCCCCCCCCCACCCCCCCCATGGTAAGGGAGTCTGAATCCATACGATTAAGGGAAGAGGGAAAGGGGATGAGAGGCAAGATTTTCACACAGAGGTTTGTAATTATGTGGAATGAGCTAACGGATGAAATGATAGAGGCGAGTACAACTAAAACTTTTAAAAGACATTTAGACAGGCACATGGATAGGAAGATTTAAAGGGAAATGTGCTAAATACAGGCAAATGTGACCAGCTCAGATAGGGATCTTGGATGGTATGGAGACATTGGTCTGCACGGCCTGTTCCCATGATGAATGAGTGACTCTGTGAATGCAGATTGTTGTTGAGCCATGCTGAGTGTCAGTTCTGCATGGAATCTGCATGGGCAGAGGGGAGGTACAGGTCCAAATTCACAGCCTCGTCTGGAAAGCAACATCCACTGAGAGAACACACCAACAGACCTTAGAATTTCCAAATGTTGATCATCTTCTTGAAAGAAGAAGATGTCTGAAGAAGGGTCTCGACCCGAAACGTCGCCTATTCCTTCTCTCCATAGATTAGGTATGTTACAAAACTTACCTTCAGCAGCGCTGCAGTTCTGTCACTGGCCATGTGCGCGAATTTGGCGCCTTTGAGGGGGGGGGGGGGTTAAAATGCCCGATTTCTCCTGCCTGTCCGAGATATATTTTCTCGGGCTTCTACCTGACACTGAAAACTCGTTCCGACTGCCGTTCTCGGAATAAAAAAAAACTTACTTAAATCGTTGGAGTAAATTTAATCGTTGGAGTAAAATCAAAAGCGACTTCTAACACCGTCAACGCAGGCAACGGAACGGATCTCACGTACGGGACAAAACATAAGGTAAGTCGTTCATTTTACATATAAACTTGCTTCTTAGGATTACTTTAATCAAAATTTCACGTTGCGAAAATGTGATTTTGGCCCCAAACGAACTGGCAGTGTTTTTTCCTGCCAATATGGGGTTTAAATTCACCCCAAACCACAACGTTCCAAACGATCGCATTCCACAAAATCCCACTCGCAAGATGATTAAAATCGCTATTAATTTACAGGAATTAAACACTAAATTCCTTCCATTTGGCCTATAAATTCATGACAAAGAGATTTAAAATCATGTTATATTGTGAATTCTTGTGGGAATGTTATTTGGACACTTAGGCTACTTCAAAATGTTAACCTTTCTTAAGGAATGGATAGATGTTTAGATCTGGTAATTGAATTTCGTAATTAGCTACAATTAGGTAATTAACTAATTATATGCTTTAATTTCAGGTCATCCAAGCATAATTGTTTCATATTTGTTTCAGAATGCTTTAATCTATAATAACTGAAAATGTCATTTAGTTCTCTTAATTTTTAAGAAAGTTATGGGCTTTTGACTGTCCTCGATCACAGCTTTTGAGTTAAGTCAATGGAAAAGCAATAGGGAACAAGATGCTAATTTCAGAGTATGAAAATGGCCATAATCTTTTTAATACTGAAGATATGAAAGTGAATTAGGTGTCAAATTAAACTTCTTTTTATGCTGTATCTGATGGGATAAATTGCAGACTTGATTTTTTAAATCTCAAAATGTTTTAACATTGCTACATAGATGCTGAGCTGAGTTTCTCCCGCATTTTTGTCTACCTTTGATTTTTCCAGCATCTGCAGTTCTTTCGTAAACAAGAAATAGACTATGCTGACCATGAAGGGTCTCCCCTGTCTGCCATGAGAAAACATGGTCTTCCCCAAGAACCTCCTTGATGAAGACCTACTCATCAAATGGCTCTGTGAATGCTGTCTATCTAGAGGCAAAATGGACATGTCCTTCACTGCATGTTATTTGCTGAGAATTGCATCAAAGGCTGGTAAGAATCGGGACAGAGGTGGGCCATTTGATCCCGTGAGCTTGTTCTGCCGTTTAATGGGATCACAGCCGATCCCACATTTCTCAAATACTTTTTCCTGCTCTGTCCCTGTAACCCTTGACTCTGTCTCAGACTTAAATATACCCAAGGACCCTGCCCCCTCACACAGCTCTCCATAGCAGGGAGTGCAAAGGATTCACAGCTCTTTGAGAAGTTGAATTCTTCCTTATCTTAGTTATAAATAGGCATCCCTTTATTCTGACACCATAGCCCCTGGATCTGAACTCTTCAGTGAGAGGAGACGTCTTTTTAGCATTTACTCTGACCAGCTCTCTGAGAATCTTACATTTCAATCCAATTGCTACTCGTTCTTCTAAACTCTGATGAGTAGAGTACTAACCAGTTAAATCTGTCCTCCTGGGAGAACATCCAAATACACATGTAGCAATGACCTGGTTTAAATTGAAAATATACACAAAATGCTGGAGTAACTCAGTGGGACAGGCAGCATCACTGGAGAAAAGGAATGGGTGACGTTTCGGGTCGGGACCCTTCCTCAGAATCAAAGGGGGGGGGGGGTTTGAGATAGAAGCTGGTAGGAAATAGATAAGAGATGAAGTTGGATGAGTCAATTGGAACGAGGGGTCACAGAACAAGGGGTCACAGTTTAAGGATAAGGGGGAAGTCTTTTAGGACCGAGATGAGAAAATAATTTTTTACACAGAGAGTGGTGAATCTGTGGATTTCTCTGCCACAGAAGGTAGTTGAGGCCAGTTCATTGGCTATATTTAAGGGGGAGTTAGATGTGGCCCTTCTGGCTAAAGGGATCAGGGAATATGGAGAGAAGGCAGGTACAGGATACTGAGTTGGATGATCAGCCACGATCATATTGAATGGCAGTGCAGGCTCGAAGAGCCGAATGGTCTACTCCTGCACCTATTTTCTATGTTTCTATGTTTCTATGAGATAGAGGATGGAATGGGGAAGGTGGAGACAGTGGCTGGTTGGTGATGGCTGGAGGACTGATGGAACCAGGTAGGAGATGGGGTAGGAGATGGGAAGGGTGAAGTGAGGAACAAGAACCCCATGTGAATAGGTCCATTTGTTCATTTCTTACTGGTATCAGAGCATGATATCTGCTGAACTATTGCAAAGTTGACCAAACCCTGCACATACTTTCCTCTAATGGGGTGATCAGAATTGCTTGCAATATAACCGGGCAACCAGAAGCGAACACAATGAATCACCTTTATTCATAATCCAAGCTCTTGGATTTGAATCTCCTTCCAGGGTACTATTGTAGCATCTGATCATTGTGCCTGCTCACTCCCACACACCAGACACTGGTGGATATAGGACACCGTGGACAGTCTCCCAACTCAGGTCAGTCCTTTAACACTCAACACCACTCATCAACAACACTCTTATAATGCAGCTAATAACAAGGTTTTTCTCAGTGAAATACGCTTCTTGAATAAAGATGAAATAATGTCTACCTTGTCAGTGAGCTGGAAGGTGATATTCTAATCAGGGTTTTAGATGAAGTCATGAACTGTATGAATAAAGTGTGAACCATTAATAAATGTTGCTTGAAGTCTACAACCAGAATAGAGTCCTTGCCTCACTCGCTGATATTTCACATAATATTTAAGCATGTAGTTTTAAAACAGTTAATTGAAATGATTCTGCTCGGGAAGGTTATGTGCCTTTAGGTGTTGTTGTGTTAGCTGGTGGTATTTACTCTCATGGTACAATATTACTCACAAATTATCCATGAGATGTCACAATTACACAACGTGGAAACAGGCCTTTCAGCCCATCGAGGAGATAAAATACTCCATACTGTATATTCACGGAAGAGTAGGGACATTATTCGGGAAGTGCCGGTTAATAATTAGTACTTGCTAATAAGAAGTCTTGACTCAGGTGATTGAGTTGTGCAGCCCAGAAATATGTTCTTCAGCCCACCATGTTCATGTTGACACTTCACATGATAAATGTATCTGATTCCACCAGCTCCTCTGGTTGCACATCCCAGTTTTCAACCACGTTCTGTGTTAAGAACTTTCTGCTCAAATCCTCACCTTCTATTCTTGTATGCTATAAAATGGACAAATGATCTGGTGCATTGTAATGCTTCTGCAAGCCTCTTTTCCCCCAGTCAAGTACCAGGATAACATATTTTTTAAGCACTGACAATATTTCCAGGCCTTTTTTTTGTGGCACTCTAGCAATGAAGGTAAGGCTAATATTTCTATTTTGAGTCATACAACGTGGAAACAAGCTCTTCGGCCCAACTTATCCATGCCGAGATCTTAGAAAGTGGAATAATATAATTTAATAATAATATAATTTATTGCCACACAACCAGGGTCGGTGGAATTTTGGGTTGTCAGCAGCAGTACAATAATAAAGAACACACAACCACAATAAAACTGTAACACAAACATCCACCACAGCATTCATCACTGTGGTGGAAGGCACAACATTTGGCCAGTCCTCCTCCATTTCCCCCTCGTGGAAGGACCAGAGTCCAGAGTCAGTCTAGGATCGGCTCTTCCTCACCGGAGACCACGGCTTTAAGATAGTGTAGGCCGATCGGTCGAGATTTAAAGACTCCGCCACAGCCAAAGCACCGTAGACTGCAGGGCCTTCCTAAGCAACACTGTGACTCATGTCAGATCAGTAAGGACAGGCTATGGACCACAGTTTCAGATATGAAGACAGACAATCACTTTTAATAACATCAGTATTTTAATAACAAAATCCAAACTTCCAAGGTAGAATTTTGGTGAACATTGATCATTCCGTAAGCTTCTGAATTATTATTACTTTGCTGTACAATTGTACTCAAAACTAATCTTTTGAGATTAATAACATGGGAACACCGTCTCAAATGAACATTGCCAAATTTAAAATTAATATTATCTTTCAATAAAGAGTGATCAATGCATGGAAAGGACTGAAAGAGATATTGAGAGAAGGCGAGAGAGAGAGCACGTATACTTCAATTATTTTAGAGAATGCTTCAAACTAGAGGGTGCCTGGAGCCAAATATATTTCTACATCCTAAATTACTTGTGTGTGCTTCTCCTGATTAGACCAGAATGGACCTGGAGAGGATGTTTCCACTTGTAGGAGAGTCTAGGACTAGAGGTCATAGCCTCCGGATTAATGTTCCTTAGGAAGGAGATGAGGAGGAATGTGAATCTGTGGAATTCTTTGCCACGGAAGGCTGTGGAGGCCAAGTCAATGGATATTTGTAAGGCAGAGATGGATAGATTCTTGATTAGTGCAGGTGTCAGGGGTTATGGGGAGAAGGCAGGATGATGGGGTTAGGAGGGAGACATAGATCAGCCATGATTGAATGGCGGAGTAGAGTTGATGGGCAAAATGGCCTAATTGAGCTCCTATCACTTATGACATGACCTGAACAGGGCTTGGTTCGCATGCCGTGCAAATGTGCATCAAACAAGTGCCTGGGAATCACTTATTAATGGATGCAGGGAGGGAAAAGCTGAGGTTTCGGCTTCACTTACTTTTGCTGATTACATTGTAAGAGACCATTCTGCCCCCAAGTTTATGCTTTTTCACAGAACAATTCCATTCTCTCATTTATTTCCCTGTAACATATTCCCTCTCATGTGCCCACCAA
The DNA here is from genome assembly GCF_010909765.2 of Amblyraja radiata. Taxonomy (NCBI): domain Eukaryota; kingdom Metazoa; phylum Chordata; class Chondrichthyes; order Rajiformes; family Rajidae; genus Amblyraja; species Amblyraja radiata. Next base: position 58,367,390 of record NC_045966.1, read on the forward strand.
CTCAATACCCCGTGGCCCCCTTGGATTCACCCACCACTCAACCACACTCAAGGCCACTTACTGTGACAATTGCCCATCAAGTATGTCCGTGGGATATGGGAGAAATCAGGAGCATCGACGGGAATGCTTTGAGAACACAGAGAGTATGTGCAAACTCCCAAAGTTGAAACTGGAGGTCAGGATTGAACCTGTATTAGATGCAAAATGCGGTAGTAACTCAGTGGGACAGGCAGCATCTGTGGAGTGAAGGAATGGGTGACGTTTCTAGTGGCGACATCTGAAGATCAGTCTCGAGCTGAAATATCACCCATTCCTTCTCTCCAGAGATGCTGCCTATCCCGTTGAGTTACTCCAGCATTTTGTGTCTATCCAATACATGTGACTGGCACACAAAATTGCTGGGGAAACTCAGCGGGTGCAGCAGCATCTATGGAGCGAAGGAAATAGGCGACGTTTCGGGCCGAAACCCTTCTTCACAAAGGGTTTTGGCCCGAAACGTCGCCTATTTCCTTCGCTCCATAGATGCTGCTGCACCCGCTGAGTTTCCCCAGCAATTTTGTGTACCTTCGATATTCCAGCATCTGCAGTTCCCTTTTGAACACAATACATGTGACTGTCTGAATGAAGCCTCTCTGAACAGCCTCCATTCAAACAACATCTTACCTTAAGGTAGACACAAAATGCTGGAGTAACGCAGCGGGCCAGGCGGCATCTCTGGAGAGAAAGAATGGTGTCGTTTTGGGTCGAGACCCTTCTTGAGTGAATTTTCTTGGGTACTATACACAAACTGTTTGAACTCGGCAAGAATCCTTACTGTAACTCCGTCAATTGAGAGGGACCGTGGGTATTCTTCTAAAATGCGGATGGCATCAGAAATGAGTCTTCACCCTACATCTGAAACATGATAGCATGCAAGCTATGATCATAGTCATCCGGTTTCCAACAGACCCATCCGCAGTCTGGACTGGTGTAAACTACAGGGATGTGTTTGTGCCAGCATTCTTTTCCATCTTTCTCATCATGGTGCTGTCCCTTGCTTTTAAGACGTGTATTACTGCAGTATATGTAATCCACAGGCAAAATAGGAAATTCTTCATCCTGCAGCCACCCCCAATCCAGAATCAAGGTAATCTCAAACTGCGTAGTCAAATTGCAGTCCACAGAATAGGTGATGTTTCGGGTTGAGACCCTTCTTCAGACTCAGGTCATGGTCCAAGGATAAGTAGGTGTCTGAGAGTCTGAAGAAGGGTCTCGACCCTAAACGTCACCTATTCCTTTTCTCCAGAGATGCTGTCTGACCCGCTGAGTTACTCCAGCTTTTTGTGTCTTTCCACCTGCAACAGTGTCTGAGTGACCTCTGTTGGCCTCGGTAGTCACCTCCGACCCCATGAAACCAAGTGGAAGCAAGTCACCCTCAACCCCGAATGACCACCTAGGAGAACAAGGAAGAGAGTGTGTACCTTTGAAGAATGCAAGTCTAACCATCACATACACAGATTGAGAGTAAGGAGGCAAATCTGATCTCACATTCTTAAAGCTCAGAACGCATCAGCTTGCATTCCGGCTCATTTTAACTACTGAATATAAATTGTTATTAGCCTGTATGAAGGATCAGTTCCAGGCACATCTGTTGTTGTCTGCACCTATCTGCACCTCCATTTAATTTGTGTTCCCTTGCAACACAGTTGATGAGCCATCTGTTCCCACAACAATTCACTATCTCTTCCATTTTTATTGCACAATCTCCATTTGTTTATTAGACTCTTTCGTACAATATTTACCACAGAGTGAGTGCAGTTAGCACTCTTTAGTTATTTAAACAATGGCAGGCATTATTCTGATCTGCTGGAATTAAGGAATTACTGCAGTAAATGCTATTACTTACGGTGCCCCAAAGGGAATGCTGAAGGTTTGAAGCCACAGTTGCAGGAAGCAGAAGGCAATGCATGTCATCCCACCAGCTCCCGGGTCAATAGGTCAGCTGGTCGAAGCTAATCCCTTCAACCCCTCTGAGATGTTTGACACGATTCGGAGTTCCACAGATAGACTGAGCACATGAGCTTGGCTTGTGTTCAGCACACAGTTGAGGGAGTGCAACCCTGCCTGTGTTTGGCGCAGTGTTGCCCTGCCAGGCTTGCGGCCATGCTCCATAGCCAATGCTGAGAGAGAGCATACCTGCCTCATTGAGACTGTGCTATCCTGCCAGCGATGAGGCAGTGTACCTCTGCCAATGTTAAGCGAGTCCAACCATGCCATTGTCAGGAGAGTGCTTCCGTGTTAGTGGTGATGGAGTATTATCCTGCACATTGAGACTGAGACACCTTGTTAGTGTGGAGCAATGTTCCCCTGTCAGTGTTAAGCGAGTGCTACCATGCTAGTGGTAAATGAGTACTACCCTGCTGGTGTTGAGCACTACCCTGCTAGTATTGAGCACTACCCTGCTAGTATTGAGTACTACCCTGCTAGTGTTGAGCACTATCCTGCTAGTATTGAGTACTACCCTGCTAGTTGTAAGGGAGTACTACCCTGCTAGTGTTGAGCACTATCCTGCTAGTATTGAGTACTACCCTGCTAGTTGTAAGGGAGTACTACCCTGCTGGTGTTGAGTACTACCCTGCTAGTATTGAGTACTACCCTGCTAGTTGTAAGGGAGTACTACCCTGCTAGTGTTGAGTATTACAAGGAGGAGGAGCGATCTTGGAGGAACGGCTGCTAGCCAGCAGCCGTCCGTTAAACTCGCTTTAAAAAAAAAAGTTTTTAGTTAGTCCTGTCTCGTCCGTTTGGAGAAATTTACTTTTTAATGTGGTGGGTAGGAGGCAATTTTATTTCTAGGTCCCTACCTGGTCGGTGAGGCAGCTTTTTCTCCGGGCTGCCCGTCGACCCATCGTCGCGGCCTACCAGCGGGCTTGGAGCGCCGTTTCCTGGCGGGGACCGCCCAGCACCTCGGCCTCGGTGGCGGCACAGCGCTGGAGCGCTATCGTGGAGCGGAGCGGGCGATGCCTTGCCTGGGTCGCCGCGCTGGAGCGACGCGCTGGAGCTCCGGTGAGCTGTGACCGCCGAGAGCAACACCTCCGGGCTGCGGGGCTGCAGAGCGGAGCGGGCGGCGCCGATTTAAACATCGGGAGCCTGGGAGCTCCAAACCGGCGCGGCCTTGTCGGCTCCGGAAGCTGACAAGTCTATAGCTTGGAAGCGGCCGTTCCAGGTGGCCCAGCCGCTGAGAGGACTCTCCCGACGCCGGGGCAAGACCACCCGGTGAGAACGGCCAGGAACATCGGGCCTCCGTAGAGGCAACTGTGGTGGCAGGCCTGACTTTGGGTGAACTTGGGGTTGGGGACTGGACATTGTGCCTTCCCCCACAGTGGTAACCATTGTGGGGGGATGATTTTCTGTCTCTACGTAATCCTGTTAGTCTGTGTCCAAGATGGCTGCCGTGAAGTAGAGTGGACGCTGGCGCGCTTTAGCTGCCGCTGCTCTCTCTTCACATTGTGTTTTTGATTTTTTGTTTTTGGACTGAATTATGTTTTTAATTTGTGTTTCTGTGATGTCTTTATTATTTATTTTATTCTGATTATATGTTTTTTTATTCCTGTTAATCTTTGTAAGGTGTCCTTGAGATGTCTGAAAGGCGCCCAAAAATAAAATGTATTATTACCTTGCTAGTATTGAGTACTACCCTGCTAGTTGTAAGGGAGTACTACCCTGCTAGTGTTGAGTACTACCCTGCTAGTGTTGAGTACTACCCTGCTAGTGTTGAGTACTCATGCTAAGGGAGTACTACCCTGCTCATGGTAAGGGAGTACTACGCTGCTAGTGGTAAGGGAGTACTACCCTGCTAGTGTTGAGTACTACCCTGCTAGTGTTGAGTACTACCCTGCTAGTGTTGAGTACTACCCTGCTAGTGTTGAGTACTACCCTGCTAGTGTTGAGTACTCATGCTAAGGGAGTACTACCCTGCTCATGGTAAGGGAGTACTACGCTGCTAGTGGTAAGGGAGTACTACCCTGCTAGTGTTGAATACTACCCTGCTAGTGTTGAATACTACCCTGCTAGTGTTGAGCGAATGCTCTCATGCTGTAGTTACGAGACGATACTGCAGGATACGATAGAACTTTATTTGTCACAGGAGAGAAATTGATCTGCCAACTGTCATAAAACACAAGATACATGAAACATGGAATTAAAGTGACGAGTGGAAAGGATTGGGGATGTAAAAAAATTGGGGAGGGTTGGGGGGGGCTTAGGAGGAGAGACAGTCTACCACACGACAGGCAGGGGGAGAAGTTGTACAGTTTGATAGCCACTGGGAAGAAGGAGCTCCCTGAAGGAAGTTTACACTACAGCGGTATGAACATTGACCTTGGTAGTCCTTGGTTTCTCCCTCCTTCCCCTCCCCTTCCCAACTCTCCCACAGCCTACTTTCTCCACCTCTTCCTTTCTTCTCCCCCCCCCCCTCCACCCCAATACACTTCAGTCTGCGGGAGGGTCTCGATCCGAAACATCACCTATTCCTTCACTCCATAGATGCTGCCTCACCCGCTGAGTTTCTCCAGCATTTTTGTCTACCTTCCCCGAAGGAAGTGAATTGTTGAAGGAATACTCCCCAGCAAGGTTTGTGGGAGTACTACCATGTCAGTATTGAAACACGTCACCCTGCCACAAATTCTTCCCTTTAAATATGATGTCAAGCCCCAGTCTGCTCCCTGAACTGCAGATGAATAATACTAAGGGCAATACTTCGAAGAAGTGCAGAGCAGATCTCTCCATGGTAGATGCTAACACTTACTTTTCAAATAATGTTTTAAAAAGACTATCTGAATATTATCATAATACGGCTTTGGGTGTTTGCACATTAGCTGTCGTTTTACTTATATTGCAAAACTATCTAAGCTTCAAGTACTTCATGAACCATAAGGAGCTTTGGGATATTGTGTAAAATGCTAATATCAATGCATCTCTATATCAATGTGTGAAAATTAAGTCATCGGCACTGATGGAGAATTATCCAGTGAGTCAAACACCAGTAAGAGAGACTATGATATTGAGCGGGAGGTGGCCGCTGTTTAAGGAGGAATCTATGATTAGAAAGGCATTTATTTCAAGGCAAACCTTAAACACACAGAGACAGACGAGGAGGAGGAAGCAAGCCTGCAGGGTTGAAGAGTATCTCAGTGAACCAAGGCGAAGGGTTGAGGAGAAGGTTTGAGTGTGCGAGGAAAGCCACTAAGGAGCAATTACAGTCAGGCGCTGAATCAGGAGAATAGCTGGAGGAGGTCTCCTGGCAGCTGTAGCAATTGACAGATGTTAGAGAGAATAGGTCCCAGCTGTTCTGTCTTAACTATAACAGGATTCATGAGGGCTGATATTGGTTATTTTGTTGTGATTACACAGGGATCCTTAGTTTGTTGTACCCTTGGCATTATGAGTTAACCGGGACAACAACACTGCTGCGAACACATCCTATTGCAAAGTATAATTGTCAGTAGATTAATAATGAGTGCAGGGATGCAGTCACAGGCAGGAAGCAATGTTGTATACACTGCTCTCTTGAAATTATCAATGCAATTTGGAGTTGAGGAACACGGGCCACCAACCACCCACCACCGAACCAGACGTAGGCAAGTTACGTGGCAGACCCAGGAGCCGACATCAATCTCAAAGAGTCTGAAAGAGTGCAGGGGGATGTGTAACCTTGTAAGCGCCCTTTATGTGGTGACTATTTGCATACCTTGAGTATGCAAGCAAAGAATTTCACTGTGACTTGTTACATGTGACAATAAAGTATTGCACTCAAATCAATTCAATTCAAGTGCATAGAGTGTGCATCAGAGACTGTAGTCAAGGACTTTTGAGACTTTATTTGGATGCATTTGTATTTGGTAGACAGGCGGTGGACAGAAGGAGGTGCAGCTCAATAGGACTGGGCCTTCAGTAGCCGGTGTATGTGGTCCAGCAGAGGCCTGACTGTTGGGGTCAAGGTTGTGAGGAGTTTGGAAATTGTAGGTGACAAACATCCAGCTATCTCTGTGGAGTTGTAAGAACGGGGCACTTGAAACAGCACCAAACAAAAACAAACCCACTTATACAAGGTTTCTGGACATTTATAGTTGGAGAGACAGTGCACTATTTAGGAACCACCTACTTACACCTGAAATTGAAACAATTGCTTGTGTCAGTCTCCCAGAAGTGACTTTGCATGGGAACCACACACATCGTTGTCCAGGGGCCATTACCACTCTCCCGAGCAGGCCGAGTATCTCACCTCATGGTCTGTTGGATGGGGGGCGGTTAAGGTGATAAACCTCATTTTGCCATATTGACCATTGAACACAGAGAGTGTGGCAATTCTGACAAGCAATTAGTTCATGGAACATAGAACAGTACATCACAAGAGCAAGCCCCTTTGGCCCACAATGGAGATGAGGAGGAATTCCTTTAGCCAGAGGGTGGTGAATCTGTGGAATTCATTGCCCCAGGTGGCGGTGGAGGCCAAGTCATTGAATATTTTAAAAGCGGAGATTGATAGGTTCTTGATTAGTAAGGGCATCGAAGGTTACCAGGAGAAGAATGGGGAGAAGGCAGGAACAGGGTACTGATTGGGGATGATCAGCCATGATAACATTGAATGGCGGTGCTGGCTGGAAGGGCCAAATGGCCTACTCCTGCACCTATTGTCTATTGTCTATTGTCTAAGACAGGAGAAGCTTGGAGGGAAAACTAGGTCAGCCACGATCGAATGGCCAAATTCTGCTCCTATGTCTTAAGGGCCTGTCCCACTTGGCAATTTTTTCGGCGACTGCTGGCATCATTGACTGACCTATCAGGTCACCAAAATATTTGCGGCGTGACGCGGCGTGATGCGGCATGACGCGGCGTGATGCGGCATGACGCGACGTGATGGCGCAATGACGCGCGGTGTTTTCTCAAGTGTCGCAACATTTTTTTTGTCGCCGCTGGATTTTGAAATGTTCAAAATCTTTTGGCGACACTGATATGACGCCGGCAGTCACCGAAAAAAATCACCAAGTGGGACAGACCCTTAGTTGTCTAAATATCTAAACGTCTGAGTCAAATATAATGTCAAGACCAACTCCTATCTGCCTGCACAAAGTCCACATCCCTCCTTTCCCTGCATATTCTTGTGCCTATCCAAAAGTCTCTTCAATGTCATTTATCATATCTGCAAGCACCATCAGCACCAGCAGCATGTTCAAGGTACTCCCCGCCCTCTGGGTAGAATACTTGCCCCGCACATATCCTTTGAAATTTGCCCCGCACACATTAGAGCTGGGCCGTGTGGTGTTTGATTTTCCATGCTGGGAAAAAAGACTTAGAAATCCTGAAATAAGCCATCGCGAGTGAGCCTACACCTGGTCATTTCTGCAGTGGCAGACTGGTTTACACACTGAAAGATGCATGAAAACAGGACCAATGTGTTTTGGCACTTGTCATTCACCGTTCAGGCAGAAGGATGTTCGGAAGACCATAAAGGCCCTCTCTCATGGCAAACAACTCTGTAAAAGGCTGCCATGGAGGTAAGGGAAGACAGGAGAAGGGGGCGCAGTGTGTGAGGCCCCACCACACCACGGGATCAATCGTCCTGATGCAGTCCTGTACAGCGAAGGTTCTCACAGTGAGGTGTTAGATGGTGAGTGAGGAAGGAAACACGGCAGCTCAAAAAGAGGTGGAGGAAACAGAAAGGCTGCAAACAATGAGGGAGCAATGCTGGCCCACGTCCTGGCCAGAGGAATATGAATCTAACAAATCACACATCAAGGGTGTCAGGGGTCATGGGAAGAAGGCAGGAGAAAGGGGTTAGGAGGGAGAGATAGATCGGCCATGATTGAATGGCAGAGTAGACTTGATGGGCCAAATGGCTGAATTCTGCTCCTATCACTTATGACCTTATGAAGCTGAATGGGAGACCCTTTAAATTGCTTCTCATTGGTGACCTCACCTCAATCTGCTCCTTGCATTTTTTAGACTAGTTAGTGTCGTTCCCATTCACCTTTGACCATCTATTTATCGCAGTAAGGTTTGAAATGAGCACCACACCATTAGTAATGACATTTAGCGCATGAGTGACCCGTGAAATGTCGGTCACAGCAACAGCAACACAACACCAATGCACCTTTTGTCATTGGATGCAACTTCAGATGGAAGGGATTATGAATGTCACGTATTCACTTCAATACAAGTTTTAGCAAGAAGTGACAGGAGCTAATTGATCCACTTTTTGAGCTTGCAGTGTTTAAAGACCAATCTCCAAGACACCACAGAAGCAACCCAGGTGAAAAATCATAGGAAACTAAAAACACTGGTTATAAAACGTCTTGAATGCTATACAATAGCAATAGCAGGAAAGAATAACTGACTGACAGTCAAAAAGTGCCCAATTATGTACTGAAGTGGGTCAGGCAGCATCTCTGGAGAAAAGGAATAGGTGACGTTTCGGGTCGGAACCCTTCTTCAGACTTTCTTCATGTCTGAAGCTGGGTTCTGACCCAAAATGTCAGATGTTCCTTTTCTCCAGAGATGCTGACTGCCCCGTTGAGTTACTCCTGCATATTGTGTCTCTCTTTGGTGTTAACCAGCATTTGCAGTTCCTTCCAACACATATGTAATGACTGTCAGTTCACTCTCCAGTTTGCTGTGAGAATGGGTGTAAGCAGCAGATATAGACGTATTAACGAAATATAGACAATGGCGTGCAGCGGTAGAGTTGCTGCCTTACAGCCAATACAGCACCGGAGACCCGGGTTCGATCCTGACTACGGGTACTGTCTGTATGGAGTTTGTACGTTCTCCCCGTGGCATGCGTGGGTTTTCTCCGACATCCTTGGTTTCCTCCCATGCTCCAAAGACATAGAAACATAGAAAATAGGTGCAGGAGTAGGCCATTCGGCCCATTCAATATGATCATGGGAATAATCTTCCTGAATCTAGCCTGTCCAACCCCTTAAGAATTGTGTAAGTTTCTATAAGATCCCCCCTCAATCTTCTAAATTCTAGCGTGTACAAGCCGAGTCTATCCAGTCTTTCTTCATATGAAAGTCCTGCCATCCTAGGAATCAGTCTGGTGAACCTTCTCTGTACTCCCTCTATGGCAAGAATGTCTTTGCTCAGATTAGGAGACCAAAACTGTACGCGATACTCCAGGTGTGGTCTCACCAAGACCCTGTACAACTGCAGTAGAACCTCCCTGTTCCTATACTCAAATCCTTTTGTTATGTAAGACGTACAGGTTTGTAGGTTAATTGACTTGGTAAATGTAAAAATTATCCCTAGTGAGTGTAGGATAGTGTTAATATTCGGGGATCGCTGGTCGGCATGGACCCAGTGGGCCGAATGGCCTGTTTCCGCACTGTATCTCCAAACTAAAACTATCTCTAAACTAAACTAAAAAAAAGTTAGCTTGCTGAAGGTGGAAGAGTACTGCAGACCCATGACATTCCTATGATAGACACAAAAAGCTGGAGTAACTCAACGGGACAGGCAGCATCTCTGGAGAAAAGGAATAGCTGACGTTTCGGGTCGAGTCCCTTCTTCATACTGAGAGTCAGGGGCCAGCTCCAGAGATGTTGTCTGACCCGCTGAATTACTCCAGCTATTTGTGTCTATCTTCAGTTTAAACCAGCATCTGCAGTTCTTTCCTACACATTCTTATGATTATATTTACCCAACGCTGTCCCTAAGGTATCCACAGTGGCCATGCAGCCAATGGACTAATCTTCAATACTGAGTTCTTGCAGTTCTGCTGCACAAGTACAGGTGCCAGCACAGATGCATCATTATGACTTCAAATGCAGTCAAACCATCCTGTAGATTTCCAACATAAACTGAAATTATTGGATTTGCTCTCTCTCCTTTCCCAGCACATTAGTGGCAGCTTTTAGTCAATCACTGTAACACGTTTTCCTCTGTGATAAATCCATGATGTAATTTGCAAACTGTTATAAATACTGTAAAGAGGAGCCTGAGGTTTACAGACCTGTAAAAGTCAGTGGTAAAATGATCGCCTCTGGCAGTCTGGTCACTTACTTGATTAAAATTCCTTCCCTTCTCACAGTGTGTTGAATAAAAGAGCATCGAGCGGACTGGTCCAAAATTACCTGTTTCTACTGGATCTCTGATGTAAATGACACAGTGGCACAGCAGGTAGTGCTGCCAACATAACACCTCCAGTAACACAGGTTCAATGTGCAGGAAGAGACTGCAGATGCTGGTTTAAACCGAAGATAGACACATAATGCTGGAGTAACTCAGCGGGACAGGCAGCATCACTGGAGAGAAGGAATGGGTGACGTTTCAGGTCGAGAAGTCCGAAGAAGGGTCATGACCTGAAACGTCACCCATTCCTTAGCTCCACAAATGCTGCTTGTCCTGCTGAGTTACTACAACATTTTGTGTCTAACACAGGTTCATCCTGATCTCCAGTTTCAACTTTGCGAGTTTGCACATGCTCACTGTGTCCTCAAAGTATTCCCTCCTGTTTGCTCCCATATCCCACAGACATGCTTGAAGGGCAAATGTCACAGTAAGTGGCCTTGAGTGTGGTTGAATGGTGGGTGAATCCAAGGGGGCCACGGGGTATTAAGTTGATGGGCACATGAGAGGGAATATGTTACAGGGAAATAAATGAGAGAATAGAATTGTTCTGTGAAAAAGCATAAACTTGGGGGCAGAATGGTCTCTAACTATGCAATCAACAAAAGTAAGTGAAGCCTAAACCTCAGCTTTTCCCTCTCGTTATTCCCTCCTGCATCCATTAATAAGTGATTCCCAGGCACTGGTTTGATGCCCATTTGCACGGCGTGCAAACTAAGCCCTGTTCAGGTCATAAGGTCATAAATAATGGGAGCTGAATTAGGCCATTCGGCCCATTAACGCCATTCAATCATGGCTGATCTATCTCTCCCTCCTCACCCCATTCCCCTGCCTTCTCCCCATAACCCCTGACATCTGCAATAATCAAGAATATATTTATCTCTGCCTTAAAAATATCCATTGACTTGGCCTCCACAGCCTTCCGTGGCAAAGAATTCCACAGATTCACCACCCTCTGATTGAAGAAATTCCTCCTCATCTCCTTCCTAAAGGAACATCCATTAATCCTGAGGCTATGACCTCTAGTCCTGGACTCTCCCACAAGTGGAAACATCCTCTCCAGGCATATTCTGGTCTAATCAGGAGAAGCACACACAAGTAATTTCAGACATAGAAATATATTTGGCTCCAGGCATCCTAAAAGACCCTCTAGTAACCTATTTGAAGCATTTTATAAAATAATTTAAGAATACTCTCTCTCTCGCCTTCTCTAAATATCTATTTCAGTCCTTTCCATGCATTGATCACTCTTTATTGAAAGATAATATTAATTTTAAATTTGGCATTGTTCATTTGAGACGGTGTTCCCATGTTATTAATCTCAAAAGATTAGTTTTGAGTACAATTGTACAGCAGAGTAATAATAATTCAGAAGCTTATGAAATTATCAATGTTCACCAAAATTCTACCTTGGAATGTTTGGACTTTGTTATTAAAATACTGATGTTATTAAAAAGTGATTGGCTGTCTTCATACACAAATCTGTGGGCCATAGCCTGTCCTTACTGATCTGACATTAGTCACAGTGAGGCTTAGGAAGGCTTGATTCCACTTTCTAAGATCTCAGCATGGATAAGTTGGGCTGAAGAGCTTGTTCCCACGCTGTATGACTTAAAGCAGAAATATTAGCCTGGCCTTCATTGCTAGTGCCACAAAAAATGGCCTGGAAATATTGTCTAACTAGGAACTGCAGATGCTGGAAAATCGAAGGTAGACAAAAATGTTCGATAAACTCAACGGGTGATGCAGCATCTATGGAGCGAAGGAAATAGGCCACGTTTCGGGTCGAAACCCTTCTTCAGATTGATGTGAGGGTGGGGTGGGGGAAGAAGAAAGGAAGAGGTGGAGCCAGTGGCCTGAGGGAGAGCTGAGAAGGGGAGGAGAACGTAGAGACTACCTGAAATTAGAGAAGTCAATGGGTCAGAAGAACCTGCTGCCTCACAGCTCCAGATCTGTATTCAATACTTACCTTGGGTGCTGTCTGTGTGGAGTTTGCACAGTCCCTTTGTGCTCTGAATTTCTTCAACATCCCAACGACTGGGTAATGAGTGCTTGTTGGACAGTTCACCATCGATGGGCTGAAAGGCCTCTATCCACATTGTGTAATTGTGACATCTCATGAATAATTTGTGAGTAATATTGTACCATGAGAGTAAATACCACCAGCTAACACAACAACACCTTAAGGCACATAACCTTCCCGAGCAGAATCATTTCAATTGACTGTTTTAAAACTACATGCTTAAATATTATGTGAAATATCAGCGAGTGAGGCAAGGACTCTAATCTGGTTGTAGACTTCAAGCGACATTTATTAATGGTTCACACTTTTCTCATACAGTTCATGACTTCATCTAAAACCCTGATTAGAATATCACCTTCCAGCTCACTGACAAGGTAGACATTATTTCATCTTTATTCAAGAAGCGTATTTCATGAGAAAAACCTTGTTATTAGCTGCATTATAAGAGTGTTGTTGATGAGTGGTGTTGAGTGTTAAAGGACTGACCTGAGTTGGGAGACTGTCCACGGTGTCCTATATCACACAGTGTCTGGTGTGTGGGGGTGAGCAGGCACAATGATCAGATGCTACAATAGTACCCTGGAAGGAGATTCAAATCCAAGAGCTTGGATTATGAATAAAGGTGATTCATTGTGTTCGCTTCTGGTTGCCCCGTTATATTGCAAGCAATTCTGATCACCCCATTACAGGGTAGGATGTGCAGGGTTTGATCAACTTTGCAATAGTTCAGCAGATATCATGCTCTGATACCAGTAAGAAAGGAACGAATGGACCTATTCACATGGGTTTCTTGTTCCTAACTTCACCCCTCCCATCTCCTACCTGGTTCCATCAGCCTCCAGCCATCACCAACCAGTCACTGTCTCCACCTTCCCCATTCTATCCTCCAACTAGTTCCAACTGACTCATCTAACTTCAGCGCTTATCTATTTCCTACCAGCTTCTATCTCAACCGTCAGCCTTCCACCCCCCCCCCACCCCACCCCTCCTCCCTCTTCGCAAGTTGGCTCAACCTGCCCTTTGCGCCCCCCTTCATCTGTTTACAGTTATCCTCTATCTCATCCCTCTCTCTCACTTGTTTGTCTTCTCAATCCTGACGCACAGTATCAACTCAAAACGGCAAATATCCCCTTGCCTCCATGTATTCTCCTCGACCTGCTAAGTTCCTTCAGCAGCTTATGTGTGCTCCAAATTCCAACATTTGCCATCTCTTGTGTGTCCAAGTTAAAAAATGTGTTCAATTCCAATTCATACCTACTCTCCGGGGTACAATATTTTACAAGAACACCAGGGTGGGATTGTGTCAGAGTGGGAAGTTCGATGGTAAAATAAGTCCATGCACAGTTGGTCATTGACTTTGGGAATCAGGTTGAAAATAATGCCTCACTCTGTATCAATGGTACTGAAGTGAAGATTGAAGAATTTCCAGTTCGTAAGTGGAAATATCATCAATAATTTGATCCAATCATCTCAATGAAAGAGCCAAGAAAACACAACAAATGTTCCACTTCCTCAGAAGAAAAAATAGGCATGTCCCCAGAGAATCTTACCAATTTCCACAGATGCGTCATGGAAAGTGTCCTATTGGGATGCATCACAGTTTTGTTTGGCAACTGCTCTGCCCAAGAACACAAGAAAATGCAAACTGTTGTGTACGCAGCATTGTCTGTCAAGCAACCCAGCCTCCCCACATCTACACTTCACAAGATCATGAGAGGATAAATACGCACAGTCTTTTACCCAGAGTAGGAGAATCGAGAACCAGAGGACACAGGTTACAGGGGAGGGGGGAAAGATTTAATAGGAACTGAGGGGCAACTTTTTTACACAAAGGGTGGTAGGTGTATGGACGAGCTGCTGGAGGAGATAGTTGAGGCAGGTACTACAGTATCACAACATTTGAGAAACATTTAGACAGGTATGTGGATAGGTTCGATGTAGAGGTGTATGGGCCAAATGCAGGCAGGTGGGACTAGTGTAGATGGGCCATGTTGGGCAGCGTGGACAAGTTGGGCCGAAGGGCCTGTTTTCACGCTGTATGAATCTAGGACTCTGTGACCTTATTTCAGTTTTCCAGCATCTGAGACTTTTCCTTTGATGTTCATAAACTCAGCGTTACGTTACATATTCATAGAAGCGCAATAATAGTCAGGAGGTGGACATTGACAGCTGTGATGATGGATTGCACCATTGTTCTTGCATTAACACTGGCTCTTGTCAGATGTAAGAATATTATGCCAAACCAAACCAGGGCAGCTTCAGTATACTAAAGGCAGGATTTACTTGCAAGCTGTGCTGCTTCTCATGTTTGGGTGTTTGGTAGGATTGAGCTGTAGCCTCAGAAACCCCAGACTAAGCCAGATGGATTTGTTAAAGCCAGCTCTTTGATTCCCTCCCAGTTGGTGTTCATCAAATCCACCAAGTTTACATTGGCATTGTGACGAGTTGTATAGGACAGTGTGTAAGCAAGAACTGAACCTTTGGATTCACCAGCAACCTTACTCAGCAAGCATCCACTTCCAGCTCGGAAAAAAACACTGGGCCTATTATTAATTTCACAAGTTCACAAGTTATAGGAGTAGAATTAGGCCATTCAGCCCATCGAGTCTACTCCGCCATTCAATCATGGCTGATCGCTACCTCCTAATCCAATTTTCCTGCCTTCTCCCCATAACCCTTGACACTCGTTCTAATCAAGAATGTGTTTATCTCTGCCTTAAAAATATCCACTGCCTTGGTCTCCACAGCCCTCTGTGGCAATAAATTCTACAGATTAACTACCCTCTGACTAAAGAAGTTCCTCCTCACCTCCTTTCTAAAAGAGCGCCCTTTAATCCTGAGGCTATCACCTGTGGTCCTAGACTCTCCCACCAGTGGAAACATCCTTTCCACATCCACTCTATGCCTTTCATTATTCTGTAAGTTTCAATGAGGTCCCCCCTCAACCTAAACTCCAGCCAGTAAAAACCCAGTGCTGTCAAACGCTCATCATATGCTGACCCACTCATTCCTAGATTCATTCTTGAAAACCTCCTGTGGACCCTCTCTAGAGCCAGCACATTCTTCCTGAGATAGGGGGCCCAAATTTGCTCACTGTACTCCAAATGCAGCCTGACCAGTGCCTTATAGAGACTCAGCATTACATATCTGTTTTTGTATTCCAGTCCTCTTGAGATAAATGCTAGAATTGAATTTGCCTTCCTTACTACTTGCAAATTTACCTTTTGTGAGTCCTGCACCAGCACTCCCAAGTTCCTTTGCACCTCCAATTCCTGGATTCTCTCTTCATTTAGAAAATAATCTAGGCCTTTATTCTTATTACCAAAATGCATGACTCCGCACTTTGCTACACTGAATTTCATCTGCCACTTCTCTGCCCACCCTCCTAACCTGTCCAGGTCCTTCTGCAGAGTCCTTGTTTCCTCTACACTGCCTGCCTCTCCACCTATCTTAGCATCATCTGCAAAATTGGCCACAAAGCCACAATCCCCTTGTCCAAATCATAAATATCCAACATATTATTTATTGGGCGGCACGGTGGCGCAGTGGTAAAGTTGCTGCCTTACAGTGAATGCAGCGCCGGAGACCCGGGTTCGATCCCAAATATGGATGCTGTCTGTACGGAGTTTGTACGTTCTCCCCTTGACCTGCGTGGGTTTTCTCCGAGATCATCGGTTTCCTCCCACAGTCCAAAGACGTACAGGTTTGTAGGGTTAATTGGCTTGGTAAATGTAAAAATTGTTCCTAGTGGGTGTAGGATAATGTTAATGTATGGGGATCGCTGGCCTGGTGGGCCAAAGGGCCTGTTCCCATGCTGTATCACTTAGCTAAACTAAACTAAAACCTGAAAAAGATCCTTTTATTGCAACTCTTTGCCTTCTGCCATCCAGCCAACCCGCTATCCATGCTACTATCTTCCCTTTATTACCATGGCCTCTCCTCTTCCCTAGCAGCCTGACGTGTGGCACCTTAACGAAGACCTTCTGAAAATCTAGGTAAACGACATCTACAGCCTCCCCTCTGTCCTGCTAATAACTTCCTCAAAGAACTCCAGCAGATTCGTCAGGCAAGATCTTCCCTTCACAAAACCATGCTGACTTTGGCCTATTTTATCATGAACTTCCAAGTAACCTCACCCTTTATAATTGACTCTAAAATCTTACCAACCACCGAAGTCAGGCTAACCGGCCTATAGTTTCCGCTCTTCTGCTTTGCTCCTTTCTTGTACAGCGGGGTGATATTCACAAACTTCCAATCTTCAGGAACCAATCCTAACTCAAGTGATTCTTGAACTATCACAACTAATGCCTCCGCAATCTCTGAGGCCACCTCCTTCAGAGCCCTGGGGTGAAGTCCATCCGAGTGACTTATCCACCCTCAGACATTTCAGTGTTCCTAGCACCTTCTCCTTAGTGATCGCTACTGCGCTAACTTCCACCCCCTGACTCTCTAAGATTGCAGGCACGTTGTTGGTGTCTTCCACTGTGAAGACAGATGCAAAACATTTATTCAGTTCCTCTGCCATTTCTTTATTTCCCATTATCACTTCCCCAGCATCATTCTCCAGCAGCCCAATGTTCAAACTTGCCTCTTTTGAACCCTTCATAGAAACTCTTGCTATCCTCTTTTATAATATTGGCTAGTTTACATTCGTACTTCATCTTTTCTCTCCATATTGTCCTGTTAGTTAACTTTTGTTGGTCTTTAAAAACATCCCAATCCTCTGGCTTCCCACTAATCTTTGCAATGTCATATGCCTCCTCTTTTGCTTTTGAGTTGTCCTTGACCTCCCTTGTCAGCCATGGTCGTCTTATTCTCCCCCTGGAATCTGTCTTCCTCTTTGGAATGAAA
The DNA here is from genome assembly GCF_010909765.2 of Amblyraja radiata. Classification (NCBI taxonomy): domain Eukaryota; kingdom Metazoa; phylum Chordata; class Chondrichthyes; order Rajiformes; family Rajidae; genus Amblyraja; species Amblyraja radiata. The sequence goes on from NC_045966.1 coordinate 58,384,368, forward strand.
TGATCCTGCACCTTCTGAATGATCCAGAGAAATTCCTGCCATTACTGCTCTATCGTCATTCCTACTAACGCCCCTTTCCAGTCCGTCTTTGCCAGCTCCTCCCTCATGACTTGGTAGTACCCTTTGCTCAGCTGTAATACCGACACATCCAATTTCCCCTTCTCCCTTTCAAATTGTAGGTTAAATCTTATCATATTGTGGTCACTATCTCCTAGTGTCCCCTTTACCTCAAGTTCTCTTATTAAATTTGGTTCATTGCACAATACAAAATCTAGGCTTGCCTTATCCCTGGTAGGCTCCACTATGAACTGCTCGAAGAAACTATCATGGAGACACTCTACAAAATCTCTCTCTCTTGGGGTCCAGTGCCAGCCTGATTCTCCCAGTCTACCTGCATATTGAAATCTCCCATGACCACCGTAGCATTGCCTTTCATACAAGCCGATTTTATCTCCTGATGCAACTTGTACCCTATATACTAGCTACTGTTTGTACCCTATATGCTACTGGCACCCTATATCATGGCTTCTGTTGTTCCCAACTAAAGCAACAAATTGGCAGAGTAATCACAGCTGTAATTATATGCAGTAAAGATGATTCATTTATTCCCATTAACCTGCTTGCCCTTTGGAAAATGTCAATGGCAGTATACTCATTTCTATCCATGGGATATTTTTTCAAACTTGACTTCCAAACACTTGGATTGTACTGGACTTCAGGATGAATGCACCAGTCCAGGGGTGGGGAGCCTTTTCATGTTGGAATGCCACATTAAGTTAGCTGTAATCTAATAAGGCCGCAACCAAGAAACTTCAATTAGATATACTTCAAAATGTACAATATTTTGTTAAAATAGCCCTCATGACAAGCGCTCCTGGCTCGAAGGGCCGAAGGGCCTCCTCTTGCACCAATTTTCTATGTTTTCTATGACTTACTAATGTTTTAATTGTGGCCGTCAGTCGGGGAGGATTATTTCGTTGAATCTTCACTTACTCTTTGGTATTTTAAATACGTTCATTTTAAGATTAAAATAAAAATAATATAAGATGAACAAAAACATATTAAAAATAATAAAAACATTTGTTCAACAAAATTTTGATTCATTCAAAAGGCCGCACTTAATAGCCCAGAAGGCCGCAGGTTCCTCACCCCTGCACCAGTCTAAACTGGACGACACTGACCGGAGACTTCATTATCCTTCCTTTATCGTATGTAATCTTTCATTGTTCTTCCAACATCCTTCACTTCACACAAACTCCTCATCCTTATTGAGGCCCTATGACTTCACTGTTCTCAATATATCAGCCATAGATATGGCCATTTTCAATCACTTCATTGTATCACTTCCAGCTACATCCCCCGACCACAACCATTTCTCCAACTTTCAGTGCTCTACTGTGTTGGAAGGAACTGCGGATGCTGCTTTAAACCGAAGATAGACACAAAAAGCTGGAGTAACTCCGCAAGTCAGACAGCATCTCTGGAGAAAAGGAGTAGGTGATGGTTCAGGTTGGGGGTCCTTCTTCGAACTGAGAGTCGGGGGAGAGGGAAACGAGAGATATAAACGGTGATATAGAGAGATACAGAACAAATGAATGAAAGATTTGCAAGAAAGTAACGATGATGTGCCTTCCCGAGCCTCTATTCGCCCTGACGGTGTTACAGTCATAGTCACAGAGGCTGACGTCAGAAGATCCTTCACGGGGATGAACCCTTGGAAAGCGCCTGGACCTGATGGTACACCCGGTCGAGTTCTCAGGACCTGTGCTGACCAACTGGCGGGAGTTTTTGCAAACATTATCAACCTATTACTTCTGAGGCCTGAGGTTCTCACCTGCTTTAAGAGGCCATCAATAATACCGGTGCCCAAGAAGAGTAAGGTGATGTGCCTCAATGACTATCAACCAGAGGCACAAACATCTGTGGTGATGAATTGCTTTTAGAGGTTGGTTATGGTGCACATCAACTCCTACCTCGACAAGAACCTCGACCAACTACAGATCGCATACCGCCACAACAGGTCAACGGTAGATGCAATTTCACTGGCTCTCCACTCCGCACTGGACCACTTGGACAATAAAAACACCTACCCAGGCTGTTGTTTATAGACTAGAGCTCGTCATTTAATACCATCATCCCTTCCAAGCTGGTTACCAAGCTCACGGAACTGGGGCTCTGCGCATCCCTCTGCAATTGGATCCTCGACTTCCCCATCCACAGACCACAGTCTGTTCGAATTGGAGGAACCACTTCATCCTCAGTAACAATTAGTATGGGAGCACCTCAAGGCTGCGTGCTCAGCCCCCTGCTTTACTCACTCTATACCCATGACTGCGTAGCCAGTCATAGTGCAAACTCCATCATCAAGTTCGCCGATGACACCACTGTGGTTGGACAAATCACAGATGTGGACGAGTCAGAGTATAGAAGTGAGATCGACCGACTGACCAAATGGTGCCAGCACAACAACCTGGCTCTCAACATCAGTAAGGCCAAGGAACTGATTGTGGACTTTAGTAGGGGAAGGATGAGGACCCACAATCCTGTTTTTATCAACGAGATGATGGTGGAGAGGGTCAATAATTTCAAATTCCTGGGCATGCATATATCAGAAGATCTTTCCTGGACCCAGCACACTGATGCAATTGTAAAGAAGGCACACCAGTGACTCTACTTCCTGAGAAGTTTACGGAAATTCAGCATGTCGAAGAGGATTCTCCTAAACTTGTACAGGTGCACGGTAGAGAGTATTCTCACTGGTATCATCGTGGCCTGGCTCGGGAACTTGAACGTCCAGGAGCGAAAAAGATTACAAAAAGTTGTGACCACTGCCTAGTCCTCATCGGCTTTGACCTCCCCACCATCGAAGGGATCTATCGTAGTCGCTGCCTCAATAAGGCAGCCAAAATCATCAAGGACCCACACCATCCTGGCCACACACTCATCTCACCATTGCCATCAGGAAGAAGGTACAGGAGCCTGAAGACTGTAACGTCCAGGCTCAGGAACAGCTTCTTCCCCACAGCCATCAGGCTATTCAGCACAACAAATAAGCTATGAGCTCTGAAAGACTATAATTATTTGTTATTTGCACTATATTTGTTATTTATAGAACTTTTTCTTTTTTTTCCCCATTATATACAAAGTTTGCATATTCACATATTCTGTTGTGCTGCAGCAAGTAAGAATTTCATTGTCCCGTCTGGCACTCTTGACTTGACTTGACTTGATAAAGTAAACAGGCCATCGTTAGCTGTGTGCTAGGTGAAAATGAGTTACAGACAATGACACCCAACAAGGCGACAACTAGTACAATGACTTGGGTGAGGGAGGAACAGAGAGAGAGGGGATGCAAGAGTCATATTCATATCGGTGGGTTGTAAGCTGCTTCAATGCAACTTAAAAGGCCATCTCCTAACATGGTTATAGATGTTTTTCAAAATCTAGCTGATTGGCTTTTGCTTTTCCATTCAACGTGACATTTCTCAGTTTCCAAACTGCTCCACCTTGGATGGCCAAGTCCCTTACCTTTGCCCATTACGTGAAATATTGTGAAACCTCGGAGGCTATTTGGACCCATTAGGTCTAAGATGCCCTGTTCATCAACCCAATTTCCTCTCTCCTTACTTCCCTCTGCCCATGCAATGTATTCTCGTTCACATGTCTGCCATCACGTATTTTTGCTGCTAACTTCTAAGGCTTTTGTTACAACCTACAAAAATCTACCAACATGTGTTTGGGAGGAAGCCGGAGTGTCCAGAGAAAATCCACATGGTCAGAAGGAGATTGTGCAAATTCCACACTAGCAGCACCAGAGGTCAGGCTTCAACCCAAGTCATTGCCAGCAGCAATATTAACAGCTGTATCACTATATGACACTCCCATGCTGTGGACCTCATTTCTACTTCGTTGCCCAATGGGCAGAATATGGAATAAATATTGTGAATGGCTCATTTAGTTTTTACTAATGGGCCTGACTACATCTCATTAACATAATCAAGTCAAGTCAAGAGTCAAGAGAGTTTATTGTCATGTGTCCCAGATAGGACAATGAAATTCTTGCTTTGCTTCAGCACAACAGAATATAGTAGGCATGACTGCAGAACAGATCAGTGTGTCCATACACCATTATATAAATATATACACACATCAATTAATAAGCAGATAAAGTGCAAATAAACAGATAATGGTCTATTAATGATCAGAGATTTGTTTCAGTTCAGTTTAATAGCCTGATGGCTGTGGGGAAGAAGCTATTTCTGAACCTGGATATTGCAGTCTTCAGGCTCCTGTACCTTCTACCTGAAGGTAACGGGGAGATGAGTGTGTGGCCAGGATGGTGTGGGTCCTTGATGATGCTGCCAGCCTTTTTGAGGCAGCGACTACGATAGATCCCCTCGATGGTAGGGAGGTCAGAGCCGATGATGGACTGGGCAGCGTTTACTACTTTTTGTAGTCTTTTCCGCTCCTGGGCGTTCAAGTTGCCGAACCAAGCCAGGATGCAACCGGTCAGCATGCTCTCTACTGTATACTGTAATCATGTTAGTTCTCATGCAGATATGTAGCAGAATCACCCCAAGAATAAAAAGACAAACCTGTCTATTTTTCACAAACCAGAACCATTTTTTTTTAGTTAATATCACTATAGGGCAGCGTTAGGATGTTTTGTATTGTAAAGCATGCCAATTAACTCAAGGTGAATGTTATGTAGCAAAACACCAAACCAGGCTGAGTTTCTCTGACTAAAAAGACACAATGTGCTGGAGTAATTCAGCGTGTCAGTCAGTATATTTGTGGAACATATATAGGTGATGTTTCAGGTCAGAATACTTCTTCATAGAAACATAGAAAATACGTGCAGGAGTAGGCCAATCAGCCCTTCGAGATAGCACCTCCAATCAATATGATCATGGCTGATTATCCAAAATCAGTAGCCCGTTCCGGCTTTCTCCCCATATCCCTTCATTCCATTAGCTCTAAGAGCTATATCCAACTGTCTCTTGAATATATCCAGTGAATTGGCCTCCACTGCCTTCTGTGGCAGAGCATTCCACAGATTCACAACTCTCTGGGTGAAAATGTTTTTCCTTATCTCAGTCCTAAATAGCCTACCTCTTATTCGTAAAATATGACCCCTGGTTCTGGACTCCCCCAACATCGGAAACATTTTTCCTGCATCTAGCCTGCCCAATCCCTTAATAATTGTATATGTTTCTATAAGATCCCCTCTCATTCTTCTGTTTCAATGTTTCTATGTTTCTATGTTTCAGACTAAAGAAGGGTCACAACCCCGAAACATCACCTATCCATGTTCTCCAGAGATGCTGCCTCACCCGCTGAGTTACTCCAGCATATTGTGTCTTTTTTTGCAAACCAGCACCTGCAGTCCCTTGAGCCTCTGAGTTTTTGCTGACATTGGAGGGTTAAGCTTCTTCATGGAAAATGCCTAGAAACTTTGTTGTGTAAAATTGGCTATCTGGCAAAGTGAATCAGGACAGGAGCCAAGCAGGTACTGAATCTGGCTTCAGAATTCACTACACAGCTATTTTGAAGCTAGTCATAATAATAGATTGGCTGTGGCACATATTTCTTTGGGTGGCCTTAATTTTCTCTGCAGTGGAACTGAGAATATGCATGAGTATTAAGAACGCCTAATGTAACGAACAAGTGTTACTTTTTAGTAACAATCTCGACCCATTGCTGTTTATCATACATATCAACAGTTTAGACGTGAACGTACAAGGCATGATCCTAAAATAGGTAGTATCATAGACAACAAAGGTGATTGTCGAGAATTACAGCGGGAACTTCATCAGTTGAGCAAGTTGGCTGAGGAATGGCTAATGGAATCGAACTTAGATAAGTGTAAGGTGTTTCATTTTAGGAAGTCAAACCAGGGCCAAACTTTCCCAGTGAACAGGAGGGAGTAAGGTAGAGCAGAGGGATCCAAGGGTGCAAGTGCATAGTTCCCTGAAAGTGGGTCGCAGGTAGAGAAGGTGGTGAAGAAGGCTTCTGGCACACTGGGCTTCATCAGTCAGAGAACCGAGTGTAGAAATTGGGGCATTATGTTCCAGTTGCACAAGATGTTGGTGAGGCCACACTTGGAGTATTGTGTTCAGTTATGGTCATCCTACGGTAGGATAGATGCCATTAATCTAGAAAGGGTGCAGCAAAGATTTACGAGGGTGTTGCCAGGACCCGAGGACCTTAAACTATAGGGTGAGATAGAGCAGGCTAAGACTTTATTGCTTGCTGTGCAGGAGATTGAGAGATGATCTTATAGAGATGTATAGAACCATAAGGGGAATAGATATATGAATACACAGTCTGTTTCCAAGGGTAAAAAAATAAGTAAGATTAAACGAGAACTTACCAGTTTGAAGTTTGATCTGTATTTTAAGAGGAGTTACGATGAGGGATTACGTGAAGAACACGTCCAGCACACATGCGCGACATACTTCAAAGCAGCGGTGTGGAATCACAGAAAGACACAGTAATTGAAATAAATATAGTAAAGAAAAGGAGAGCTTAGATACCAGTTTGATCTCTATTATTGAGGGTGGGAGCGGAGGACACGTAATCCCTCATCGTAACTCCTCATAAAATACAGATCAAATTCAAACTGGTAAGTTCTCGTTTAATCTTACTATTTTACTTTGGAGTCACGTGAGTGACTACGTGAAGCTTTTAAAGCTCTGTGATTTCAAACCGTGTAACAGTTCATACTTCACTCGCTGCCAAAGCCATTCAAGGGAGGAAGTATATTATCATAATCAACCATGAATCTGTTTGTAAAACAATAATGGTGTTATTAACAATAACAAGACCAAAATGCTCCCCCGGGCTTAAATTATATATTTTTTGCAGATTCTAATACTTTTTCTGCAAACGATACAGGTTCTGCCAGCGGCTTGTTATAAAAGTTTGGAACGTATACTCCCTAGACCACCCTGCTGTAGCCAGGATGTGGTCCATAGGCACGTCCATCCTCTTAGTCACTGATGTGGATGCTGCCCTGGTGGAGTAAGATTTATACACGTTAGTATGTACTCCAGCAACTCCCAGTACCTGCTTGAGCCACTTGAGATAGTTTTGCTCGTCACCGGACCATAAGGTTTCTTGTGGCTGACCCATAAGGCTTTTTCTCTCCCTCGAGGATTACTTATTGTGTCGATGTAATTCAATAAGTGGGTCATGACACATAACCGTGCTTCAGATGGGTATGCCCGGAATTCCATGACTAGACCTAATGTTCCTGGTCTGCTCTGTTTGACCAGCCCCTAATGGTAAATGTAACACGGTCTAGTAAACCATATTGTCCAATGTGTAGATGGAGGAACTGGACTCTTTGTGCTGGGACAAGGCCATCAGCATGACTGTCTTCTGGGTGGGCTGTTCCAGGGTGAGGGACCTAGCTGGTGACCATCCCCTAAGGTATGTCAGGTCCACACTGACATCCCAAATTTGGGTGTACCTAGGTCTGGGGGATTAGAGTTGAATATGCCTCTCATGAGTTTGATCACCAGCGGGTGGTACCCTATGGCCTGTTGTCCTGGTGCCCGAGTTAAGTAGGTTGACAGAGCACTTCTGGCTGTATTGATGGCGCAGTAGCTGAGTCCTTCATTGTGGTGAAGACCTGCCAGGAACTCCAGTACAGGTTTTGTTGTAGTTGAATATGTAGTTCCTGTATTTGAACAGTATCTTCCCACTTCTTGATGTTCGCCAAGTATGTTCCCTAGTGGATATGCGATGGGATGTTATCATCGTGTCGATAGTGCTGTCTGACAAACCCAGGCCCAGCAGTGGTCTTCCCAATTCTGCAACCCAGGCCCAGTAATGGTCTTTTCAAATCTGCAACCCAGTAGTTTAATTTATCGTGGCATGAGTGGCTTATGCCTGAAACTGGGTGAGTTGATAAGTCTGGGCTATTGGGAAATCATTAGGGTTTTGATTACCATGTCGAGGCCCACTGGAAACCATGACTGTGGGTTTAGTCGGGTACTATCAAAATACCTGAAGCAGAGTCCATCTGTATTTTGCGTAGTACCCGACTGATGAGGCCGTAGTACCTGACTGATGAGGTAGGAAAAAAGGGGGGAGAACATAGAGATTAGATCCCCCCCCCCCTAGTTCAGCGGGAATGTATTCATTGCCGCTGCCTCAAAGTTTGGTTTCATGCGACATACATCGGTACGTGGTGATTCAATTGAAATACAGGGAAATCGATATCTGGTGTTCCATATTGCTTTGTAATTTCAGCAAATACTTTGGTTTAATATGTCTGTTTACAGTATTTAGCTCACCTGGTAGGTAAGTTTGCTGATGGTCGAATATGTTTGACGACATACCAATTGTTAAATAAATTGTCACATGATATCGATTTTATTCCGCCCAAGTGGTTGGTATATGCCACCACTGTGATGTTGTTAATTTATAAACGAACATGCAAAATGGTGCACTACTGAACAATATGCTTTTACCAATAGAACGTACTCAATATTTCCAACTAGGTTTTATGCCCAGTGTCTATAGTGATGATGACTCCAGATTAGTCCATTGGCACCATGTTCTGGGTATGGGTATTTAGTTTAAACACTAGCACCTTAGCTCTAATGGAAAGGTTCAAGTTAAGTAGCTGGTAATGCTGCTACTAACTCCCAATTACTCTAGCCACTTTGTTGAATGGTTGGTTGATTTATACCATTAATTGTTACAGGTTGTGTCATACGCTTACTCTCCTTATGGCAATGTTATAGATGGGTGGGTAGAGTTAATCGAATACCAGAGAGTCAATAGTTGTGGATGGTGTCAACGTAGATCTATCTGGATTGTATGACAGGCTCAGGCTAAATAAGTTTTAGTAGCTAATGCTGTTGATTAGCTATTCCCATGGATTTGTCTGTCGTTAGTATCATAGAGACATGCCATGACGATATGTTCCTTAATAGTGTCGGGGCTGGTTTGAATATCTGGGAACAGTTTTGGCTCATATTAGCCATTGTCAATAATTTATACTGCCATAGTTACCCCATCCAGGTAAATTGGTATCTCCGAACTTTTATGAATGGGTACTGAATAGTATGCATCTTTTAAGTTGATGTCTACCATAAAGTATCCTAGGAAATCCATGGTTAGCAGTTACAATTTTCCATAAGTGTGTAACCTGGTGAAAATACTCAAGTGTTAAAGTCAATGATGGTGCGACATTCACCATCTTTGGGTTTTTTGGTACCAAAGGTTCATATTATGCCGCGCATGCGTGCTGGACGGGTTCTTCACGTAGTCACTCACGTGACTCCGAAGTAAAATCAAGAACCAGAGGGCATAGTTTCAGTGAGGGGAAAAGATTTAATAGGAACCGGATGGGCACTTTTTTCGCATTAAGATGGTGGGGCAGGTACATAGACAATAGACAATAGACAATAGACAATAGACAATAGACAATAGGTACAGGAGTAGGCCATTCGGCCCTTCGAGCCAGCACCGCCATTCAATGTGATCATGGCTGATCATCCCCAACCAGTACCCCTTTCCTGCCTTCTCCCCATATCCCCTGACTCCGCTATTTTTAAGAGCCCTATCTAGCTCTCTCTTGAAAGCATCCAGAGAACCTGCCTCCACCGCCCTCTGAGGCCGAGAATTCCACAGACTCACAACTCTCTGTGAGAAAAAGTGTTTCCTCGTCTCCGTTCCAAATGGCTTATTCCTTATTCTTAAACTGTGGCCCCTGGTTCTGGACTCCCCCAACATCGGGAACATGTTTCCTGCCCCTAGCGTGTCCAAACCCTTGACAATCTTATATGTTTCAATGAGATACCCTCTCATCCTTCTAAATTCCAGAGTGTACAAGCCCAGCTGCTCCATTCTCTCAGCATATGACAGTCCCACCATCCCGGGAATTAACCTTGTAAACCTACGCTGCACTCCCTCAATAGCAAGAATGTCCTTCCTCAAATTAGAGGACCAAAACTGCACCCAATACTCCAGGTGTGGTCTCACTAGGGCTTTGTCCAACTGCAGAAGGACCTTTTTGCTCCTATATACGATTCCTCTTGTTATAAAGGCCAACATGCCATTTGCTTTCTTCACTGCCTGCTGTACCTGCATGCTTACTTTCATAGACTGATGAACAAGGACCCCCCAGATCCCTTTGTACTTCCCCTATTCCCAACTTGACGCCATTTAGATAGTAATCTGCCTTCCTGTTTTTGCTACCAAAGTGGATAACCTCACATTTATCCGCATTAAACTTAATCTGCCAAGCATCTGCCCACTCCCCCAACCTGTCCAAGTCACCCTGCATTCTCATAGCATCCTCCTCACAGTTCGCACTGCCACCCAGCTTTGTATCATCTACAAATTTGCTAATGTTACTTTGAATCCTTTTATCCAAATGATTGATGTATATTGTAAATAGCTGCGGTCCCAGCACCGAGCCTTGCGGTACTAACATTTAAAAGACATTTGGACAGTTACATTAATAGGAAAGGCTTAGAAGAATATGGGCCAAATGCAGGAAAATTGGACCATGCTAGATGGGGCATTTAGGTCAATAAGTATGAATTGGGCCAAAGGGCATCTTTTTGTGCAGTATGAATGTATGACTATGATAAAACTTTGCTCTATTTTGCAATTAGAGTAAAAACAAATGTGTAATGTTGGATATGGGTACAAAAGGATAAAGTTGTAGTGGAGTTTAGTTCAGTTTAATTTAGAGATACAGCACGGAAACAGGCTCTTCGGACCACCAAGTCCACACCGACCAGCGATCCCCGCACACTAACACTATCCTACATCCTCTAGGGAGAATTTACAATTTTTACCGAAGCCAATAAACCTACTAACCTGTACATCATGGAGTGTAGGAGGAAACCAGGGCACCTGGAGAAAAGCCACTTGGTCACGGGTAGAACGTACAAATTCCATATTGAAAGCACCCATGGTCAGGATCGAACCTGGGTCTCTGGCACTGTAAGGTAGTAACTCTACTGGTGCGCCACCGTGTCTATTAATAACTTTCAAAACTGGGTAATAATGGGCACTTTCCCCTTTTAACACTGCGCTACTTTTCTTATCCATTCTGAAGTGTACGACAGCAAGAAAAATAAAAGTTTTATATCACGGATTGAGCAATAATTGCCGTAAATTTATTTTGAAAAAAAATTTAAGTGACTGGGACTACTCGTACTCACAGAAACCGTGGAGAGGGCCAAACCATTAGATCCTTAGATACTGGAACAACATCAGACAAATGTCCTCTTTCTGTCACAGATAATCAGTGCATGGCCACGCCCAATATGTCAGCGAAACGCTAAATATAGGCCATGATAGAAGGCCATGTCAAGCATTGAAGTGTTAGTGGCAATCAAGATCAGGCTTGTGTTGGTGGCATTTTGCTGGGATGTTGATAAAAAGAACAACATGTTAACTCAATGAACATGCGACACTACTTCCAATGATATCAGCTCCAGAGGCAGACTTGAGATTCGGCTTTACGCTAAATTTTAATTCAGTTTGTCCTTTCATCATATAATAACTAGTGAAATAATATGTAATATAATGATCATTTATTAATTAAATGAAGTCCAAGAAAGCTGCAGCGCGTTTTATTTGCCGTTGACCGAAAACTTAGTTTAGTTTTGAGAAACAGCGCGGAAACAGGCCCTTCGGGCCACCGAGTCCACGCCGACCAGAGATCCCCGCACATTAACTCTACTCTACACACATTAGGGACAATTTTCTTTATACGTTTACACCAAGCCAATTAACCCTACAAACATGTACGCCTTTGGAGTATAGGACCTCTAGCGACCTCTGTGTGTAGCGTATTCCATGAGTTCATCACCTTCTAAATGAAGACATTCCTCTTCGCTTGTCCTGTAACTTGAGTCTGTGGCCCCTTGTTTTAGACACCCAGACAAAGGAAAGACCCTCTCTGCTTCCAGTCTGTCTAAATGTGTCAGCTGTCAATTAGCTCCAGTCTCATTCTCCCAAACTCTAGTGGATACTGGGTGGATGGTTAGTTGCTCTGATATGGGGGCTGTGGCCTCAGATGTCTGGCTGGGGCCCCAGCAATACTGGGATGTGTTGTTGTAGGTGGGGGGTCACAATAGGTCACTCCTGAGTATAATCTGGCTCATGGCAGAGGGGAGTTCCACGTTATTCCCCATCACCACATAATTCCAACAGACAAGGCTCAAACATTTAATATTTTATTTGTTTAGTCTAGTTCATTGTCACGTGTACCAAGGTACAGTGAAAAGCTTTTGTTGCATGCTAACCAGTCAGCGGAAAGACAATACATGATTACAATCAGCCATCCAGAGTGTAAAAAAAACCAGTTCAATGATTCACATATTTCTTTTCAACATAGGAGGAGGCCATTCACTCCTTCGAGTCGATGTTGACTTTCAAAGCAATCCCATCAATCCCATTCCTCAGTCTAAACAAGGGTCTCAACCCAAAACGTCACCTATTCCTTCTCTCCAGGGATGCTGTCTGACCCGCTGAGTTACTCAAACCTCTTGTATGCATCCTGTTTAAACCAGCATCTGCAGTTCCTGCACTTATTTCTTGATAACCTCCTCGCTCACAAGCTCATTAACAAACCTCCTACTTTAGACGTAATTTACGTTGATCGAATGAGCAGTTGATATTATGGACGTGGGAGAAAACACAGATGGTCGCAGGGGGATCAGGCAAACTCCACATTGGCAGCAGCAGAGGTCAGGTTGTGCACAGTTTCCCCAACAACAAGCCCTCGGTCATCAGTGACATAATAATGGATGGGATTTATATAGCGCCTTTCTAATACTCAAGGCGCTTTACATCGCATTATTCATTCACTCCTCAGTCACACTCGGTGGTGGTAAGCTACTTCTGTAGCCACAGCTGCCCTGGGGCAGACTGACGGAAGCGTGGCTGCCAATCTGTGCCTACGGCCCCTCCGACCACCACCAGTCACTCACACACATTCACACACATTCACACACAGGCAAAGGTGGGTGAAGTGTCTTGCCCAAGGACACAACGACAGTATGCACTCCAAGCGGGATTCGAACCGGCTACCTTCCGGTTGCCAGCCGAACACTTAGCCCATTGCGCCAAAGGCTCTTCTCAACCAGAAGAAGAGGGCCTTGAGGAATGGTGACAGGGAGGAGGTGAAACGGGTGGAGAAAGACCTGAAGGTGAGACTGAGACAGGGCAAGGACGACTACAGGAGGAAGCTGGAGCTGAAATTTCAGCAGAACAACACGAGGGATGTGTGGAGTGGTATGAAGGGCATTACAGGCTACAAGAAGACCAGTGACCAGGAGGGAAAGCAACCAGGACTGGGCCAATGAGCTGAACCTGTTGTTTAATAGATTTGATGGTGGAGCCTCTACTGGGGAGCAAACTGACGAAGGTGCGGGTGGATGCTCCGTTGGTGTCCTGGATCACCAACTACCTGACTGGACGTCCACAATATGTCAGGCTGCAGAACTGTGTCACAGACATGGTGGTGAGCAAGACAGAGGTCCCACAGGGGACAGTCCTCTCTCCCTTCCTGTTCACCATCTACACCTCAGACTTCAGATATAACTAGGACTCTTGCCACCTGCAGAAGTTCTTGAATGGCTCTGCAATTGTGGCTGCATCAGTGAAGGGAGGGAAGCTGAACACAGAAGTGTAGTCAACGACTTTGTTGAGTGGTGTGGGCTGAATCACCTGCAGCTCAACACTGACTAGACTAAGGAGTTAGTGGTAGACTTTAGGAGGAGAGAAACACTTCTGTCTCCAGTCTCCATCAATGGTGTGGATGTGCAGTTTAGCAGGGAGCACAAGTACATTGAAGTATACCTGGACATTAAACTGGACTGATCCAGGAACACTGAGGCCCTGGACAAGAAGGGACAGAGCCGACTGTACATTTTGAGAAGGCTCCGCTCCTTCTACGTCTGCAGTAAGATGCTGCAGATGTTCTACCAATCGGTGGTAGCCAGTGCCATCATCTTCGCTACTGTGTGCTGGGGCAGCAGGGTGAAGGCCGCGGGTGCCAATAGGGTCAACAAACTCGTCAGGAAGGCTGGCTCCGTCCTGGGGGTGGAGTTGATTCACTGGAGGAGGTCTTGGAGGGGAGGATGCTCCTCAAACTGTGGAGCATCCTGAGAATACAGCTCACCCCCTCCATGACACCTTGGTCAACCTGAGGAGCACCTTCGGCAACAGACTGGTTCCACCAAGATGCAATACAGAACGCCACAGGAGATCCTTCTTCCCTGTGGCTATCAAAGTGTACAACTCCTACCCCGTCCAATTCTACACGGCCATCATAGAGTCTGTTCTCACCTTCTCCATCATGGTCTGGTTTGGCTCAGCCACCAAGCACGATACCTGGAGGCTGCAGCGAATCGTCCGATCAGCAGAGAAGGTTATTGGCTGCAACCTTCCCTCCATTGATGAACTGTACACTGCAAGGGCCAGGAAGCGAGCGGGCAAGATCATCTCTGACCCCTCTCACCCTGGCCGCAAACTCTTTGAATCATTTTCCTCTGGAAGGCGACTACGGATTGTCAAAGCTGCCACAGCCAGACATAAAAACAGTTTTTATCCACGAGGAGTTGCTCTACTCAACAGCCAAAAATCTGTAGCCTCCCTTTGATCTGGTATTGGTTCACATGCTTGATCAATGGTGTTTTATCATTAATGTTTTATTATTATTAATGTTTAGTGTTTTCTGAGTCATTCGTAACTGTCACTGTATGTCATGTTGTTACTTGTGGGCGGAGCGTCAAGGCAAATTCCTTGTATGTGAATACTTGGCCAATAAACTTACTTGTGTCGTATGGTAGACTGAGACTGAGACTGACTCCCTCACCCCCCCTCTCCCCCCAATCTTTGGACATGCCCAATCCTTTCCACTCGTCACTTTAATTTCATGTTTCATGTATTTTGTGTTTTTTGTGTTTTCATGACTGTTGGCAGATCAATTTCCCCCTTGGGATAAATAAAGTTCTATTGTATCGTAGGCTCGAATGAGGATCAGTGGAGTTGTGAGGCTCTTCTGCACTACCATTTCCCTTGTCACTCTCAAGAAATGGTGCACACAATTAATGCTATTAAACCCCAGCCAAATTACATAAACATAAATATCGATTAAGCAAAAGTTAAAAAAATAAAGATGCTGTTATAATGAGAGATGTTAAAAGCAGATGTAAAACACTTGTCTGAGATGAAGCAAAGCATCACACAAGATTACAAGACTGTTTTTCAATTAAACATGAATAGGTCACTTTGAAAGCTGGAAGCAACATAAAAGAAAGCTAAGTGGCTGAGCAAATTACTCCAACAAATGGTTGTATTACAAGAAACTAGATTAGGAGAATTAATGACCCAGCATGACAAATAAAGGAGACAGAAGAGAGGCATGAAGTACAAGCAGACAACGAAGAGATACTCATCAGCTTTGTCAGCATCTGAACAGAGAACAGATAGGCTTACACAAGGGGTAATGCTTCCAAATTACTAACTCACATATATTACCAAGTCTCTCCATCTAAAACGTTTGCTCATCTTTTCCAATCAAATGCTGGTACACTACTCTGGGCTTCAGAGAGATAGATAGATAGATAGATAGATAGATAGATAGATAGATAGATCCTTTATTTGTCATTCAGACCTGACGGTCTGAACGAAATGTCGTTACCTGCAGTCATACATACAATAATACAATAATAAACAACAGAACAGACAGTAAACACAAATTAACATCCACCACAGTGAGTCCACCAAGCACCTCCTCACTGTGATGGAGGCAAAAATCTTAGGGCTGCAGTCTCTTCCCTCCTCTTCTCCCTCTGCGCTGAGGCGATTCCCCACCGGGCGATGGTAAATCAGTCCCGTGGCTCACCAAGCTCCGCGAACGGGCCGGTTCAAACACCGCGGGTGGTCAAAGCTGCCGCCCTCCAGTCCAGCGGAGACAGCTGTTGACGACGTCGTCCACTGGCCCGCGGCCGAACCCCGGACTCAGGCCGCCGCCGCCAGAACGCCGTCTCAGCCACCGGAGCACCGTTCCAGCCCCGAGCCGGGTCACCCTCACGTGAGCGTCTCAGCCCCGCGCCAGGCCGCCCCCACGGGAGCGCCGTTGCCCTCGAGCTGGGCCGTCCCGACGGGAGCGCCGTTACCTTCGAGCTGGGCCGCCCCAACAGGAGCGCCGTTACCCTCGAGCTGGGCCGTCCCGACGGGAGCGCCGTTACCCTCGAGCTGGGCCGCCCCCACGGGGCGTCTCAGCCCCGCACCAGGCCGCCCTCACGGGAGGGTCACAGCCCCTCACGGGAGCGCCGTTCCAGCCCCGAGCTGGGCCGCCCTCACGGGAGCGAGCCCACGGCGAGTCCTGACAGGCTGCCTCCAGATCCTCGAGGTCACCAGCTCCGCCTTTAGGCCTCAGCGCAGACGGAGGCAGAGTAGGGGGATACAACAAAAAAGTCGCATTCGCCCGAAGGGAGAGACAGCAAGCCCTGTTTCAACACCCCCAACCCCCCCTTCCCCACACGCACATAAACACAACCTAAAACCAAAAACGTAGCTAAACAAAACGAAAAAAACAACACAAAAAAGTAAAAACAAACGGACTGCAGGCGTTACTAACTTTATTTCAAATTTCTCAATTTTACTTCGGAGTCACGTAAGTGACTACGTGAAGAACCCCGCCAGGACGCATGCATGCCATATCGCATTGCAACGAGTCACAGCAGGGGGAACGACGTTCCCTTAGCGGCAAAATTTGAAAGTCGGGAACAGCAGGTAAGAAGACTCTGCGTTCCTTCCACTTACCTTTTAGGTGGAGACATGGACCGGATCCACGAAGGCTGCGGGAAAGCTGGCGGGGGAGAACCGCGGAGTCACGGGCAGCCGGCAGCAGCAGCCAAAGGCATGCTAATCTCC
The DNA here is from genome assembly GCF_010909765.2 of Amblyraja radiata. Lineage (NCBI taxonomy): Eukaryota > Metazoa > Chordata > Chondrichthyes > Rajiformes > Rajidae > Amblyraja > Amblyraja radiata. The sequence continues at coordinate 58,401,291 of NC_045966.1, forward strand.
CGTAATGGGAACAGCTGTGCCCGACTTCGCTCCCGACTTCGCTCCCACACCGGCCAAGCCGGGCGGGAGAGGGAAGCAAAAACTAACAGGGTCGTTGACTCCGAGGAGTCCGACTCTGAATAGCCGCGAGCGGCCAGTGCCCGTGCGCATTGGGGCCAGTTGGAGCGGCTGCAGGAGGAACAGCTTCAAGCAGCCGCAACGGCCAGTGCCCGAGAGCATTGGAGCCGGTTGGACCGGCTGCAGGAGGAACAGCTTCAAGCAGCCGCAACGGCCAGTGCCCGAGAGCATTGGAGCCGGTTGGAGCGGCTGCAGGATCAGCAGCAGCCGGGAGTGGCCTATGCCCGAGAGCATAAGAGCCAGTTGGAACGGCTGCTGGAGGAAAAGTAAGCCCACAGCAGTACCTCGTGTAGGGCTGCACAGTGTTTCTCCCTCATCAGAGGGGAACACCGAGGGTCAATCCTGGGCTGGCTGCAGGAGCTGGAGCAGGAGCGGCTTCAGGAGCAGCCGTGACGGCCAGTGCCCGTGAGCATTGGAGCCGGGTGGAGTGGCTGCAGGAACTGGAGCAGGAGCGGCCTCAGGAGTAGCAGCCGCGACGGCCAGTGACCATGTGCATTGGAGCCGGTTGGGTGCCCGAGAGCATCGGAGCCAGCTGGAACGGCTGTTGGAGCAGGTAAGTGGCAGGCTCCGGGAGATGGAGACTAGTCACAGGGGGCAGCTAGTAAGTCCTACAGCAGTACCTCTTGTAGGGCTGCACAGTGTTCTCCCTCATCAGAGGGGAGTATAGGGGGTCCATTCTGGGCTGCACCTGAACAGGGGTGCAGAACATACCCCTAGTGCACATGGGGTGCAGAAAACCTATTGGAAGACACTTACCATCAGGGAATGTTCCCAGTATCAACCAGTGTATTTGAAAACATGGCAGACAGGGAATTGAAACGAAAGAAAGTTCTAAAAATCCTAACAGCGGGACGGGTTCGCCCACACAATAAACAAAAAGACATGACACTAGATCACCAGGATGCAAGGGCCTTAGTTTGCAAACTACCAATACGAGCAACAGCATTAGGAAGAAGTACCATCCAACCGGCTTTAGACCCTAATTTGCAGGCCTATGCAAACCTGGAACCTCCGTACCTCCAATAGTAAAATTGACATTGAGGGAAACCCTGGGGCACATTAAGCAACGTCTAAAAACTACTTCCTGGGGAATGCACTAACCCTCAACACAGACCCAACTACAGATCTGGCGCCGACCTGTAGGGGGTATGGCTGCCTAGCCTGCAGCTGTCTGTTTTTCATTTCTTTTTTCTTATTTTTAGTTAGTTTAGTGTTTTGTTTTTAAGGAGTTCTAGCTTTTTTATGTGTGGGGAGGGGGGGGGGGGGGGGGAAGGGGGAAACTAATTTTCAGGGTCCCTACCTGGTCGGAGATGCAGCTTTTCTCCGGGCTGCACTTTCGACCCGTCCTCGCGGCCTACCAGCGGGCCTGGAGCGGTATTTCCTGAGGGGACCGCACGGAGCATCGGCGGCGGCGGCTGCGGAGCTGCGGGTCCGAGGAGCGAGGGGACTGCCCGGAGCCTCGGCATCGGCATCGGCGGCACCGGCATCGGCGGCGGCGGCACTGGCATCGGCGGCGGCGGCGGAGCTCCGGGTGTGAGGACGGCGGTGCAGCGCTGGAGCGCCATTGCGGGGCGGGCGGTGCCTTGCCTGGGTCGCCGCGCTGGAACTCCGGTGAGCTGGGACCGGCGTTTAAAACATCGCGGAGCTGCGGGCGGCGGCGCTGAACTTTACATCGGGAGCCTGGGATCTCGCGACGAGATCGCCAGTTGAGCTCCATTCGGCGCGGCCTTGTCGGCTCCGGAAGCCACGGTCTCGAGTAGGGAGGCGGCCGTTCCAGGGTTCCCATGCCGCGGAGAGGACTCTCCCGACGCCGGAACATCATCACCCGGCGAGGACGGCCTGGAACATCGGACCTCCGTAGAGGCAACTGTGGAGGCCTCAATAGGCCCGACTATGGGTGGACATTGGGGATGGGACTGGACTTTGTGCCTTCCCCCATAATGGGAACCATTGTGGGGGGATGTTTTTATGTTAAAGCTATTTATTATTGTTATGTTTGTATTCTTTTTTATGTGCTGCATTGGCAAAAGGAATTTCACTACATCTAGGTGTATGTGACAATAAATCAACCTTTGAACCTTTGAGATCCAGACACCGGCACCTCAACGACCACGGAGGATGCCGAAATAGTAACAAACCTACTAATAGTAACCATGGAGGAAGGTGGGTCTGGCTCCTTACGAGGTTGGTGGGAGATTACAGTTCTATCTGGATGCATAGAATATATTACTACCGACACTTATATTTCAGAAGTATAGGGGTATACCATAGAATTATTCAAAACATAATCCTCCAGTTCAGCATGTACCGAACTGAATGTTCATGCTTACAGGCAAAGAAATAATCAAAAGCGCATACTGAACTACAGTGCCCAAATAAAATAGGAGTAATGGAGGACATCCAACACGAATCACAGGAATTCGTGTCCATAAATCTTTATCATAATATAGATGGGGGTTGCCACATCATCATAGATTTGACTAATTTGAATACTTTCGTACTTTAAATTCATTTCTAGATGGGAACCTTTGTTACTGCAAAGGTATTGATCCTAGGGTACTACATGGCAAGCATCGTATTAAAATATGCTTGCTATACAGTACTCATTGGAGGTGACCACAGATGTATTTAACACAATAGATCATCTGCGGTTCACCCTTAACACAGTTCACATGTCAGTGACTTTGCCGTAAGAAAGGGTACAGCCTTAATGGAGGCTTGCAGTAAACTAAACCATCCATCAGACTGGTAGTAGAATAATTGGCATTTAGTGGCTGTGTACCAGCCACATAAATCAGACCTTTACATTATCAAATTACTGAGCGCAATCATGCGTGCACTCAAAAATTATGGGGGTCATTTTGACAGACCTATGAAGCTACCAACAGAGGCCACTTTGGTACTAAAATGGTGGAAACATAACATTAGGCATTGTTCCAATCCAAACATTAACAGCTACCCGTCTATGGAACTACATACTGATGGGCACTTGGATTGGGATGCTACTAATTCCATCTCCAGCTGTGGGGGAGATGGAATGCACAGGAGGCATCATTACAAATGATGGGCATAAATACCTGGGGAAGTGAGTGCATTCCATGGCTTTAAGTCATATTGTTCTGGGTTATATCACCAGTATGTTAGACTACTAATTGACTACACCACCGTGGTAGCATATGTCAACCATATGGGTGGAAACATATCGACATCATGTGACTATCTAGCCAACAAAATTTGGCCATAGTGTATCCAGATAGATATTTGGATATCAGCTACCAATTTACCAGGTAAACTGAATTTAGTGGTAGACAACAGGTCACGCTAAGTCTATGAATACACTGTATGGATGTTGGATAAAAAATGTATTGCTGGAACAGCATGGTATGGAACACCAGATAACGACCTATTCACATCCATGCTCTCACCAGTTATCGAATTATGTTCTTGGGAACCAGAACCTGGGGCAGTGGCTACAGATGCATCTTCGCTGCTTTGGGGGATCATTTATGCAGTCCCTCCTTCTGCCTCATCAGTCGGGTATTTAGGAATAAACAGTAGACATCTGGTATTTTGATAGTACCCGATTGGCCTACTCAACCATGGGTCCCGGTGATATCGACATGGTTTTAGAACCATGCATCACCATCCATCATAGACCTAATTTACTGGTTCTTCCCACTACAAGGGGAGTTACCCATGTCATATTATATATAAACCTATTAATTTATAGAGTTGAAAGCACCTCTACTACACCTGGGACTGACGGACCAAATGTGGAATTATTTCAGCGGGCCACAGACAGTCCCCCAAAAAATCAGTACTTGGTGTCATCAAGAAATGGGAAGTACTGTCACAACAATAAACATCACCCACAGATCCCTGAACATCCCGTCTGTTCTGGAATTCCTGGCAAGCCTCCATTACGATGAGAGGCTCAGTCATAGTGCCATCAACTGCGCCAGAAGTGCTCTGTCAACATACCTGTCGTAAGGAACAGAGCGGCATTCTGTTGGGACACACCCTGGTAACCAAATTCATGAGGGGCATTTTAATATTAATCCCCCAAGAACCAGGTACTCCCAAATATGGGATGTGAGCATTGTACTGACCATGTTAAGAAACTGGTCTCCAGCTACAGCTCTGTCCCTACAGAAACTGACTATGAAAACAGTCATGCTGATGGCCTTGGTCACGGCACAAAGGGTCCAGTCATTACAGAAACAAAGGTTGGACAACATGATTATTTCATCTGGAAATGTAACTTTTCACATCAATGAAATAGTCAAACAGAACAGACAGGGGTCAGCAGGCCTAAAAACAGAATTCAGGGCCTACCCGACAGATGGTCGTCTCTGTATTGTAACACACTTACTATTATATATGGAGTATACTAAGATCATCAGAGGGAAGATATGTCACTTTAATCAGCTACAAACAGCCACTCAAAACAGTGACAGTCCAGACCATCTCTAGATGGCTAAAACAGGTCCTAATAAAGGCTGGAGTAGACACTAGCATTTTAACTCTCACTCCACCAGGGCTGCAGCTACATCGGCAGCTATGAAGTTGGACGTTCCTATGGACCAAATCCTCAAGACAGCAGGATGGTCAATGGAGGAATCTTTCCAACGACTTTATAACAAACCAGTCATTGAACCTGGAACATTTGCAGAACCAAATTTAAGTTCTGTAATATCATTTACCCCATAAATAGGGGCAATAATTGGTGTTAATATTTTATCGTTGGGTTCTCAATATCGTATTGATGTCTAATGATGTTAACTCTATTCTCCCCATAATCAAGGCAGATGTGATGCATGGACTCGTTTCCACGGCATGAAATCACAGAGCTTTAAAATCTTCACGTAGTCACTCACGTGACTCCGAAGTAAAATAGTAAGATTAAACGAGAACTTACCAGTTTGAAGTTTGATCGTTATTTTATGAGGAGTAACGTTGAGGGAATACGTGCCCTCCGCTCCCACCCTTGATCATATACTCAACTGGTATTTCTTCTCTAATCTTACTATGTTTAGTCATTACAGTTATCTGTGATTTCACACCGCTGCTTTGAAGAATGACACGCATGCGTCCTGGCGGGGTTCTTCACGTAATCCCTCAACGTTACTCCTCATAAAATAACAATCAAACTTCAAACTGGTAAGTTCTCGTTTAATCTTACTATTTATTTCAATTTATCTACGATGCCTTACAGAACCTGTGTAGGTGAATGAAATTTTTTTTTAGTTTAGAGATGCAGAATGGAAACAGACACTTTGGCCCACCAAGTCAACAATCCATCAATCACTCGTTCACTCCCAATGTTCCATTTTCTCATCCATTTTTTAAACATTAAGGACTCTTTTGTTTTACAGAGGCCGGTTAACCTGAAATTCCACATGTTTAGGGATACTCAGTGTCTACTCTAGCCTTTATTAGGACCTGTTTTAGCCATCTAGAGATGATCTGGACTGTCACTGTTTTGAGTGGCTGTTTGTAGCTGATTAAAGTGACATATCTTCCCTCTGATGATCTTAGTATACTCCATATATAATAGTAAGTGTGTTACAATACAGAGACGACCATCTGTCGGGTAGGCCCTGAATTCTGTTTTTTGGCCTGCTGACCCCTGTCTGTTCTGTTTGACTATTTCATTGATGTGAAAAGTTAAATTTCCAGATGAATAATCATGTTGACCAACCTTTGTTTCTGAGGTTATCCATTTTGGTGGCAAAAACAGGAAAGCAGACTATTATCTAAATGGTGGCCGACTAGGAAAAGGGGAGATGCAGCGAGACCTGGGTGTCATGGTACACCAGTCATTGAAAGTGGGCATGCAGGTGCAACAGGCAGTGAAGAAAGCGAATGGTATGTTAGCTTTCATAGCAAAAGGATTTGAGTATAGGAGCAGGGAGGTTCTACTGCAGTTGTACAGGGTCTTGGTGAGACCACACCTGGAGTATTGCGTACAGTTTTGGTCTCCAAATCTGAGGAAGGACATTATTGCCATAGAGGGAGTGCAGAGAAGGTTCACCAGACTGATTCCTGGGATGTCAGGACTGTCTTATGAAGAAAGACTGGATAGACTTGGTTTATACTCTCTAGAATTTAGGAGATTGAGAGGGGATCTTATAGAAACTTATAACATTCTTAAGGGGTTGGACAGGCTAGATGCAGGAAGATTGCTCCCGATGTTGGGGAAGTCCAGGACAAGGGGTCACAGCTTAAGGATAAGGGGGAAATCCTTTAAAACCGAGATGAGAAGAACTTTTTTCACACAGAGAGTGGTGAATCTCTGGAACTCCCTGCCACAGAGGGTAGTCGAGGCCAGTTCATTGGCTATATTTAAGAGGGAGTTAGATGTGGCCCTTGTGGCTAAGGGGATCAGAGGGTATGGAGAGAAGGCAGGTACGGGATACTGAGTTGGATGATCAGCCATGATCATATTGAATGGCGGTGCAGGCTCGAAGGGCCGAATGGCCTACTCCTGCACCTAATTTCTATGTTTCTATGATATGGAGCACCTGGTGGAAATCCACGCTGTTGCAGGGAGAACATGCAAACTCCACACAGTCAGCACACAAGGTCAGGTTCAAACCCAGGTCTCTCGCACTGTGAGGCATTGACAGCTACACACTGTGCTGCTCATATTGTTTGATAATTTTATTGCAAATTATTCATGTAATATTTGCAAAATGTACATTTTACAGGTACTAAGCAATTAATAAATGGAGAACATAGCCAATCAAGGAAATCCGAGGTGTATTTACCTTTGTCAAATATATAACACTAAATTTCACACAAAAAGCAATAATCTGGGTGACGGATTGATTTTGCTGAAAAAGCAATGGCTCTGGGTTCTGTATAATATTTTACATCTGCTCAAGAGGACAAGAGAAACCTCAGATTATAAGTCCATCTGAAATACAGCACCTCTGACAATATAGCAGCCCCTCAAAGTTGTAATTCACCAAAATTCCCTGGATTCCAGAGAGATCCCAGAGGAAGAAAACATGGAGATGGGAGAGCAAAAAGCCAAAAGCTAGTTGGTCTGACATCTATCATCGGAAAAATACTGAACTCCATTCCTAAGGGAACGATAGCAGACACTTAGAAAAGCATAAGATTATCAAGCAAAGTGAACATTGTGGCACAGTTGTACAATAATGCTATTTCCTCACTACTCCAGTTACCAGGGTTCGAATCTGACCCCCAGTCAGAGTGTCATGAAGAAATATAGCACAGAAACAAGCCCTGTGGCCTGACTTGTCCATGCTGATCAAGCTGTATAACGGAGCTAGTCCCATTTGCTTGCATTTGGTCCATATCCATTGAGACCTTTTCTCTCCACGTACTCATCTGTAAGCCCTGTCCCACGGTGCGAGTTCATTTCAAGAGCTCTCCCGAGTTTAAAAAAAATCAAACTCGTGGTAAGCACGGAGAATGAACGTAGCGGGTACGTCGGAGCTTGGGGACGTCTCTTAGCGCTAACGGCAGGTACTCGGGAAGACTCGCTAACAGCAGGTAAGCACGGGAAGACTCGTGACGATTTTTCAACATGATGAAAAATGTCCACGAGAGCCCAGAGTACCGACGAGTGGCCATTACCGTAAATCTCCGAGTTCGAATCAGGGCAAACTCGGGAGAATTCTTGGAATTAAAAAAAACTCGTACCGTGGGACTGGGGTTTAAGAGTCTTTCAAATGTTACCAATATACCCGGTGGCCCTTACCTCGGTAGTCATGAAATGCTTTGAGAGGCTGGTGAAGAAACACATCTGCGCCTTCCTCCCTCGGAACATGGACCCGTTGCAGTTCGCATACCGTCCGAACAGATCCACGGACGATGCGGTCTCCCAGGTCTTGCACACCGCTCTCTCCCATCTGGACAGCCAGAAGGGGGGCTACGTGAGGATGCTGTTCATTGACTACAGTTCAGCCTTCAACACGATAGTCCCCACCAGACTGGCCGGGAAGCTAATGGAATTGGGGCTCAACACCTCCCTGTGTGCCTGGGTCCTGGACTTTCTCACCGCCAGGCCCCAGGTAGTCAAGATGGGAGGGAATACATCGAAGTCCCTCACCCTGAGCACAGGATCGCCCCAGGGTTGCGTCCTCAGCCGCCTATTGTACTCCCTGTACACACATGACTATGTGGCTAGGTTCAGCTCCAACTCAATAAATAAGTTTGCTGATGACACTGTGGTGGTGGGCCTGATCTCAGACAACGATGAGAAGGCCTACCGGGAGGAGGTGGCTGGTCTAGCACTCTGGTGCCAGGATAACAGCCTCCTCTTGAACATCAAAAAAACGAAGGAGCTGATCATGGACTTTAGGAGGGCACATCATCCTAGGGCGTACACTCCATTGAGGATAAATGGGGATCCTGTGGATAGGGTGAACTGTTTTAAATATCTGGGAGTCCACATCTCCGAGGATATGACATGGGCATCACACGCCTCAGCACTCGTGATTAAGGCAAGGCAGCGCCTTTACCACCTCAGGCAATTGAGGAAATTCAGAGTGTCTCCGAGGATCCTCCAGTGCTTCTACGCAGCGGCGGTGGAAAGCATCTTGTCCGGGAACATTACCATCTGGTTTGGGAATTGCTCTGCCAAGGACAAGAAGGCTCTGCAGAGAGTAGTGCGTTCGGCCGAACGCACTATGGGAACTTCACTTGCCCCCCTGCAGGAACTATACACCAGGAGGTGCAACTCCAGAGCCAACAATATCATGAGAGACCCCTTCCACCCCTGCAACGGACTGTTCCAGCTGCTACGGTCAGGCAAACGCCTCCGTTGCCATATGGTGAGAACGGAGAGGTTGAGAAGGAGTTTCTTCCCAGAGGCCATTCGGACTGTAAACGCCTATCTCACCAGGGACTAACTCTACTGAACGTTTTTCCTTCCATTATTTATTATGTAAAAGAATATGTGTGTTATGATTGTGTTTATAGTTTGTTTGGTCGTTTGTCTTTTGCACAAAAGTCCGCGAGCATTGCCACTTTCATTTCACTGCACATCTCGTATGTGTATGTGACAAATAAACTTGACTTGACTTGACCCACCTCTACAGCTTCCTCTGACACTTTGTCCCACACATGCACAACATTTTATTTAGGCTTCTCATCATTTTGTATACCGCTATAAGTTCATCTCTTAGCCTCCTATACTTCAGGGAAGAAAAATCCAGACCTATCAAACATCCTCCTAATAACTCAAGCCTTCGAGTGCTGGTAACATTCTGTTGAAATATTTCTGCACCATTTCCAACTTAATGACATCCTTTCAATATCAGGGCAAGCCAAACTGCACAGGATACTCCAAATGTGGTCTCACCAATGTCTTGTACAGCTGAACCATGATATTCCAACTCCTGTTCGCAATATCCTTACCAATGAGGTCACTGAGAGCCAGCATATATTTTATGGGCTGAGTGGCCTCCTGCCCAGTCAAAAAGTTTTACTGAATTTTGCTGAAGCTCGTTGTGATGTAACCAATAGTGTGGATAAAGGACACCAGTTGATGTAGTGCAGTTGCAATGAATGGGCAAATTGCCAACTAGCAACTAATTAGCTGCCAAAGGAATCAATCTTGGGGAAAAACTATTTACATAGAAACATAGAAACATAGAAAATAGGTGCAGGAGTAGGCCATTCGGCCCTTCGAGCCTGCACCGCCATTCAATATGATCATGGCTGATCATCCAACTCAGTATCCTGTACCTGCCTTCTCTCCATACCCCCTGATCCCTTTAGCCACAAGGGCCACATCTAACTCCCTCTTAAATATAGCCAATACGATCTACAGCAATGATTAAAATGAAGGGACTGAGTGGACTGGAACCACAGGTACAAAGGCAGGTGAGATAGCAAGTTGTGAGGAGGATGGAAAGAAATGATGCAGTTAGGTTAAATTCATGGGTTAGAAGTTAGCAGATGGCGTGTGTCGGAGGAACTGCAGATGCTGGATTAAACCGTAGATAGACACAAAATGCTGGAGTAACTCAGCAGGTCAGACAGCATCTCTGGAGAAAAGGAATAGGTGACGCTTCGAATCGAGACCCTTCCTCAGACTGAGTATCTGGGGAAAGGGAAACAAGAGATTTAGACGGTGGTATAGAGAGACATAGAACAAATGAATGAAAGATATGCAAAAAAATAAATTATGCTAAAGGAGCCAGGCCATTGTTAGCTGTGGTCTAGGTGACAACGATTCACATACAATGAGACTCAACAAGACAACATTGAAGCTGGTATAACAACTTGGGTGGGGTAGGGACTGGAGAGAGAGGGTTACTTGAAGTTAGAGAAATCACTGGATTGTAAGCTGCCCAAGCGAAATAGGAGTTGCTGTTTCTCCAATTTGTGTTTGGGTTCACTCTGACAATGGAGGAGGCAAATGACAGAAAAATCAGTGTGGTGTAATGTGGAGAAATGTGAGGCTGTCCACTTTGGAAGGAAGAATGGAAAAACACTATTATTTAAACAGTGAGGCAAACAAAATATTGCAAAAATGCTGGGGCTGTGAGTCCCAGTATGCAAACCAGACGCAGGTACAGCAGACAATGGGGAGAGTGAATGGAATATAGCCTTGACAGCAAATAGTAGAGAATTATAAACGTCAGGAAATATTCTGGCATTTTTACAGGACATTGTTAGGACCACACCAAGCACATCAATACAGTATTTGTCTCCATTTGTTTAGGCGATGGTGCATTTTATTAGAGGCCACAGAGAGAATGCTCACTTGACTGATTCCTGAGATAAAATGTCTGACACAGGAGGAGAGGTTGAGCAGGTTAAGCCTAAAATAACTGGAATATAGAAGAATGAGATTCGATCTTATTGAAACATATAAGGTTCAGGGGACTATTGACAAGACGAGTGCAGAGAGGTTGTTTTCCCCAGAGAGGGTACTCAAGAGTATAGTTTCAGAATGAGAACGTTCCCATTTCAGATGGAGGTGGGGAGGAATTTCTTCTCTCCGTGTGTCAAGAACATTTTTTTACATCAGTGAAGGCAGAGTCATTGAATAGATTCTGGATGTGATTGAGAAGAGAGTTAAACGTCAAAGTAGCCAAGTGGTAAGGAGAGGGAGAGGAAAGGGGCCATGAATAGGACACTTCAAGAGTTCAGAGTCTTTCCTTTGAACATCACAGAGGACACTATCAAGGTGTCCTATTTTAGGCCAACATAAACATTACAATTCGGGGCCAAGATTGAATCAGCCATTTTCTTCTGGAATGCCAGAACTGGCTGGGGAGGCTGAATGTCCTACTATTGCTTATGTCTTTATGTAAGTTCTGTGCTGGGAAGTTCTGCACTAGTTCATTGGTGACCCTCGGACCTTGCACTAAACATTATTCCCTTATCATGTATCAGAATACCACCGGGTGGCTCGGCGATGGCAGCCTCGCCAACAGTCTGTGTGTCCTTTCGTCTTTCTTTTGTCATTTTCAGTGTGTTTTAAAAGTTTGTGTTAATGTTCTCTGGTTTGTTTTATGTGGGGGTTGCGGGAGGGGGTCGGGGAAACTTTTTCTCAATCTCTTACCTTGCCGGAGATGCGATTGCTTTCTGGGATCATATCTCCTGTCGCTCTGCGGCCTAACATCGTGGAGCTGGAGGCCTTGCTCGGGACTGACTTTGAGCCCCACCGCGGGGTGTGGACTTAACATTGGAGCCGATTCCTTGGCTGGGATCGACGCTCCAACCATGGCCTGCGGACATTAACATCAAGGAACTCGCAGGTTCGGGAGAGACCCAGTCAGGAGCCAAAACCGCACGACGTTCGACCAGGGCGGGATTTACGTATAAACTAGACAAGCTTAAGCTGAGGGCCTCGAGATCTAGGGGGGCCTACTCACCTCGCTGCCTCACCGGACCCGTCGAACCTCACTGCCCCAACGGCCATCCACCCACCGGGACCTCCTACTCTTTGCCCACTGACCCTGGCCACTCCACCACCCTCCAGCAGCCTGCAGCCGTCGCCTTACCTGCAGCCTGGCCCCCATTGATGATCCTTTTTCCCGTCTGCAACGGACCCCCTCCTCTTGGATCCCCCCTCATGGCCATTGGTGCAATGAAATTTGGAGGTCACCATCCGACGTCGGAATGGAAGAACATTCTCAGCGGCTTGGACTTCTGAATCGGCAACTTCCTACCGGAGACCGCGGCTCCCGGAGTCCACAGGCTGAGCTGGGTGGAGATTCACGCTGGCGGCCCTCGACAAATGGTCCCCAGGGCTCCGCAATATTAAAATCAGCGCGGCCCGAGGCTGGGAGCTCCGCGAACCACAGCTCCATGATGTTGAAGCAGCAGGCCCAACATTCCAGAGCTTCAAACGGCGATCCAGGTAAGGCATCGCCCGCTCCGCGGTGAATCCAATATGTATTTTAAAACCAACTGTTAAATGACAACATACAGTAGGATCTAAAAATGTCACACTGTCACTGTCGGGTAGTCATGGTCCTCTAGTCGTAGGGTTGGGGGATTGGGAGGGGGTGTGGGGGGGGCCTCACAAGTGAAATAGCTTAGGGCCTCTCTTCATCTAAATCCGGCCCTGCGTTCGACTAGCCCTGACCCGGGGTCCGATCGCCCAGACTGGCGGAGCTGAGATCCCCCTGACGCAGGAGCTTGATTGCCCCGATGAGGAAGCCTGCCTATGGAAGGCTCAAGGCCCCTGACTGCAGGAGAGTAAAGAAGGGAAGAGATTGAACTTTTTTTCGCCTTCCATCACAGTGAGGAATGTGGAGGAGTCACTGTGGTGGATGTTTATGTTAAAATGTATTTTGTGTGTTCTGTTGCTTTTTATTAGTATGACTGTATGGCAAATTAAATTCCTTGTATGTTGCAAAACATACTTGGCTAATAAAGTATGATTATGATTATGATGATCTATACACTAAATGACTCAAATATAATCATGTATTGTCTTTCCGCTGACAGGATAGCACGCAACAAAAGCTTTTCACTGTACCTCGGTGCACGTGACAATGAACTAAACTAAACTACATAAAAACAGAAGGACATATGGAGTGCATTTTGTGTGGTTCCTCTGGAGTAGGGCTTTAACATTCTGACTTGGAGTGTAGAGTAATAGCACCTTTGGGTGCCTTGAAATGTGTGATAGCTGCTAATGTAATTGAACTAATCTTCTATGCATCAGAAGGCTGAAGAGTTGATGCATTTCCCAAGAAGATCCCCAAGGATGATCGTATATATTGCTAGTCCTTTTGAAAAACATTGCTTTTTCATGCACTAATAATGTGAGCAAGTGGCCGATAAAAATATGATCTTAAAAATTGCTTTTATGGAGTGGATTGGAATGGTAAGTAGTTGACAATTTGCATTTTGCTCGAATTGTTATGAGTTCAACTCCTTCACTGTCCCTCATGGCAGATTACATGGCAATGGTTGCCTGTGTACTTCATGAGTATTTTTCCCTCTGGATTCAATGGCTGAGTCAGATTGCCTGAAATACAGTCAAACAGCACAGTTCCTTTATATTTTTGAACAAAGGGATCTTAAAACAAAAACCATACCAACAATGAATGCACAGGAAAGTTGCAAATGTGTGTTCGCTTGCAATCCTGTGATGAGAACTATAAAATAGAATTGTCCATGCCAAAGAGATATGTTCTGTGAATTGTCTGGTGACGTGGTTTTCCTTAAGAATATGGGCTGGCTAAATTTCAACCAAATCATATGGATGAAATGTACAGGAAGGAACCGCAGGTGCTGGTTTACACCGAAGATAGACACAAAAAGCTGGAGTAACTCAGCGGGACAGGCAGCATCTCTACCTGCGGTTTTGAGATGAGACCCTCTTCAGACCTGAAACGTCACCCATTCCTTCTCTCCAGAGATGCTGCTTGTCCCGCTGAGTTACTCCAGCATTTTATGCTTAACATATGGATAAAATACCATTTTCCAAAAACGATGAAGAACAATTTAAGAATGGTCCACCTAAAATTGATCCATGTTTGGAAATTCTAAATGCACTAAATAGTAACGACAAAATGCTGTAATCTGACTCAGAACTGATGCCGTTCATATCAAATGAATTACTTTTAGAGGCATGTACAGTGTGCAGCTATAATTGTAATCTGTTCAGGTCGAAGGTAGACACAAAATGCAGGAGTAACTCAGAGGGATAGGCAGCATCTGAAGAAGGGTCTCAACCCGAAACGTCACCCATTCCTTCTCTCCAGAGATGCTGCCAGCCCCGCAGAGTTACCCCAGCATTTTGTGTCAATCTTCGATTTAAACCAGCATCTGCAGTTCTTTCCTACATAATCTGTTTAGATCTCTGACTAGAGATTAATTTCCAGGCCAAAGCAAAAAAGCAGAAGGGTCTTTGACCTAAAATATTACCTTTATTACTCTCTCCATAGATGCTGCCTGACCTGCTGAGTGTTTCCAAAATTTCCATTCTTCTTGCGTGTGGTGTGTACAGCCTAAAGTTGTAGGACAACTTGTTCTATTTGATCTTATTTGATTGTGCACATCGGGGTTATTGCATTAGTCGAAACAGGGCGGACCACGTGAAGGTTGCAATCTTCTACCCCAAAAATTTCATTGATTCCTTCCAAAGGTTTTATTTCTTGCTGGTTTGACTCTCATCTCCAGTTTTGGGCTAATTCCTCTGTACTTAAGATAAAATATAATCGTCGATGGCTGATCCTCCAACCGCTCCTGTTATTTGGAGCTATGGTAGGGCTGGACCATCTTGGCCAAGGAGCGGTTTATCGTAGAAATTTGGAAATGCAAGATACAAAAAACATATATCTATATAAAACATAAATATTTTCTATTTTTCTTCATGTCTTTGATACTTGTCTACTAAAACTGGCTTTCACAATCACATTTCCTTTCGCTGGAACAATATCATGATTAGTACAAGTGTCAGAGGTTATGGGGGAGAAGGCAGGAGAATGGTGTTGGGAGGGAGAGATAGATCAGCCATGATTGCATGCCTTGATGGGCCAAGTGGACTAATTCTACTCCTATTCCTTATGACCTTATGAACACTCTCTAGCTCCAAGTTATTCCACATATATTCACACTGCCATTTCAACTTTAAATAAACCAAATGAATAGTTAGATCTCAAGCCGGGTGTTGAGCAGTCAGGTTGTTGTCTCCGCGTCAATGTCTGCCCGGCACCTGAGCTCCATCTAGCTCTCTCTTGAAAGTATCCAGAGAACCGGCCTCCACCTCCCTCTGAGACAGAGAATTCCACAGACTCACAACTTTCTGAGAAAAAGTGTTTCCTTGTCTCCGTTCTAAATGACTTACCCCTTATTCTTAAACTGTGGCCCCTGGTTCTGGACTCCCCAAACATCGGGAACATGTTTCCTGCCCCTAGCGTGTCCAAACCCTTAATAAACTTATATGTTTCAATAAGATCCCCTTTCATTCTTCTAAACTCCAGAGTGTACAAGCCCAGTCGCTCCATTCTCTCAGCATATGACAGTCCCGCCATCCCGGGAATTAACCTTGTAAACCTATGCTGCA
The DNA here is from genome assembly GCF_010909765.2 of Amblyraja radiata. Taxonomy (NCBI): domain Eukaryota; kingdom Metazoa; phylum Chordata; class Chondrichthyes; order Rajiformes; family Rajidae; genus Amblyraja; species Amblyraja radiata. Next base: position 58,416,922 of record NC_045966.1, read on the forward strand.
CTCCAGTTGCACCTCCTCCAAATAGATCAGCGGCGTTAATTAATTTTCAGTTTAGTTTAGAGATACAGCGCGGAAACAGGCCCTTTGGCCCACCGAGTCCACGCCGACCAGCTATCCCCACACACTAACACTATCCTACACACTTTAGGGACAATTTACATTTATACCTATCCAATTAACCTACAAACCTGTACGTCTTTGGAGTGTGGGAGGAAACCAAAGATCTCGGAGAAAACCCACGCGGTCACGGGGAGAACGTACATACTCCGTACAGACAGCACCCGTAGTCAGGATCAAACTAGGGTCCCTGGCGCTGTAAGGCAGCAACCCTACCGCTGCACCATCGTGCTGCCCCTAATCTTCATCAACATCACTCAGCCTGTGTCACCCAATCTCTCTTCGTCTCTGTCCTCTCACAGAACCTCCCTTCTCTTCATCCTTGCTCCACTCTGCACATCTACCTGAAGTGTGAACGCTGCTTCTCTCTCCACAGATGCTGCTCAACCTACCGAGTATTTCTGATATTTCTGCTTTTCTTATTGTAGAATATCATGTTTTAACCAGCTAAGTCCTTCAGAACACCACAATTTCACTGTTCCTCTGTGTTCCTGCCTGCTCATATTAACGTATGTATTAAGAGATGCATTTGGTTATGAAACCTTTGTGGGACATGGGCCAAGTGTATGGCTTGGTTCGGTAACTTGGTCAGCATGGATGAGTTGGGCTGAAGGGCCTGTTTTTGTGCTCCATAGCTCAATGACTCTGGGATGCTTTTGATGTTGCAGTGAATTGCTTCCATATCTTCTTGAGAAGCATCCTGCATTTTTTTTTAAATTAAAGATGTCAAACCATAATTACAATGGCAACGCAACTAATTTCTTCCAGACCTGAGCATAATAAAAGGTCAGCTCCGACACCAGTACAGTAAATCAATTAATGTGAATGAAATTAAGAATGATCATCTGGATACTTATGGATATTGGAGGTTAAGTGAACCCAGGGGCATGGTATTTGGGCCATGTTTAAATAACCCAGATCCAAGAGGAACACTATTAATTTAACGCATGATGACATTTTGTTGGTGACATATGTTTTTATATCTCACCAGAGCAGACCACGTTCCGGGCATCGGCTCAGAATGATCACTGGGTTGCAGGCAAAGTAAATATGCTAAGGGGCTGTCCCACTGCGGGGACCTAGTCTGCGAGTTTAGAAGAGTTTTCCCTCGACTCAAACTCGCAGCATGGTCGACACATGGTCCTCGGAGGTCCTATGAGGTCACGGGAACTCTCCTTCATGTTCGAGGGAAGTTCCCGAATACTCGCGGCCTCAGTTTGGTCAAGGAATATTTTCAGCATGTTAAAAAAATTTCCCCAAGTAAAAATTGGTCGGCAAGGTTCTTTTGAACTTGTAGTGCAGTGGAGTGGGGTCGCTATGTAGTTATAAGCAGTCGAGGGCAGCCGTAGGCAATCTCCTTCGCTGACCGGGCATTGGCTCATTGGAGTTTTCAGGACCAAGGAAAACCGACCGGTAGGTAAAATGCCCGCTAAACTTTATTATAAGTTGTCTGACTTCTTAAAAGTGTCTCCACTCATTCTCCCCCCTTTCTTCCCCACTCCCCCTTCTCTCCCCTACTCTCCCCTTCTCTCCCCCTCCCTGCTCTCTAAAGGACTTGGCGTAACTGTGCAGTCGTCTTTTACCTTTCTGTTCATCGCGGGTGTGAAAGTCAGACAGCGCTCCTCCGCTTTCCCTGGCCCCCGCCTTTGCGATGTGTGTGTGTGTGTGTGTGTGTGTGTGTGTGTGTGTGTATGTGTGTGTGTGTGTGTGTGTGTGTGTGTGTGTGTGTGTGTGTGTGTGTGTGTGTGTGTGTGTGTGTGTGTGTGTGTGTGTGTGTGTGTGCGGTTTCATCACTGATGGTCGATCCAGCTCGAGGTTTTCCAGGCGAATGCCCTCGAGCTTGAAGGTCGAAGACAGTCGCTGAAAGGTCGCGTCAGTGGGACAGGCCCTTTACGGAGCCTGCAGATCTTGGCCAAGAGACAGTTGTGAAATTCCAAATAGCAATAGTTTCCCTACCTTAAGGGGAAAAATGATCAGCCAAGGTTCTAGTGTGTGTGTTTGAGTGTGTGTATATGTGTATGTGTGTAAGAGTTTGTGTATATGTGTGTATGTGTAAGCGTGTGTGTGGGCATATGAGTGTCTGTATATATGTGTGTGCATGTGTGTGTGTATGAGTGTGTATATGTATGTGCGCATATGTGTGTGTGTATGTATGAGTTTCTATATATGTGTGTGTATGCTTACGTGTGTGTATGAGTGTGTCTGTGTGTGCATGTGTGTGTGCGCACGTGCACTACATATACACGTATGTGAACATTTATATATGCATTTGTGTGTGAGAATTTGTGTGTGTACATGCACATGTATCTGTGTGCATCATGAGCTTGTGTGAATGTTTGTGCATGCGTGACTATGTCTCTGTGTACAGGTAGATGTACAGTGTATTGAGAAAGTGTTCAGTCCCCTTCACTTTTTCCACATTTTGTTACATTACAGCCTTATTCTAAAATTGATTACATTCATTTTTTTTATCATCAATCTACGCACAATACCTCATAATATAAAAGTGAAACCAGGTGTTTGGTAATTTTTGCAAAATAATTAAAAATAAATAACTGAAATATCACATTTACGTAAGTATTCAGACCCTTTGCTGTGACTCTCAAAATTGAGCTTTGGTGCATCGTGTTTCCATTGATTATCCTTGAGAAGTTTCTACAACTTGATTGGAGGCCACCAGTGGTAAATTAAATTGATTGTACATGATTTGGAAAGGCACACACCTGTCTACAGTTGACAGTGCATGTCAGAGCAACTTGAACCCGATCGAATATCTCTGGAGGGAACTGAAAATAGCTGTGCATCAACACTCCCCATCTAACCTGACAGAGCTAGAGATGATCTGCAGAGAAGAATGGGAGAAATTACCCAAATACAGGTGTGCCAAACTTGTAGCGTCATACCCAAGAAGACTTGAGGCTGTAATCACTGCCAAAGGTGCTTCAATAAAGTACTGAGTAAAGGGTCTGAATACTTATGTAAATGTGATATTTCAGTTATTTATTTTTAATTATTTTGCAAAAATTTCTAAACACCTGTTTTCGCTTTTTTATTGTCGGCTATTGTGTGTAGATTGCTGATAAAAAAAATGAATTTAATCCATTTTAGAATAAGGCTGTAACATAACAAAATGTGGAAAAAGTGAAGGGGTCTGAATACTTTCTGAATGCACTGTATTTATGTATATGTGTGAAGCTGTGGATGTGTGAGTATCTGTGCATTTGCAAGTGTGTATGTGTGAGCATGTGTGAGTGCTTTTATGAATGTGTACATACCTATGTGCATCTGTGTATGGATGTGCAAGTATGAATGTGTGTGTGTGTTTCAATATTTGAAGGTGTGCATGTGAGTGTTCGTAGGTATGTGTGTGCATGTGTTTTGTATGTGTGCCTGTGTGTATGTGGTTGTGTGTATAAATAAATAAGCATGACTTTACATTGACAGCTTTGCAGGTTGCAATAACAATGCTTAGATTATGCAGTTCATACCTCAGTGCCCGTTTTTTTCCTATTGGCTCATTCTCGTTGTGCTTGGAAACTCCTTCAGTTCTAAAACCTTCTGGAAAGTTAATGTTCGTGAATTCTGACCTCTAAGGCAAAGATCATTTTCTTTGGGCCTCTTAGCCTTAAACTCTGCAATCACTTCCCTAGATTCCCTGCCTTGCAATTAACCCTCCTCCTTCAATATGTTTAGTTTAGTTTGATTTAGAGATACAGTGCAGAAACAGGCCTTTCGGCCCACCAAGTTCGCACCGACTAGTGATCCCCACACATCAACACTATCCGACACCCCCTAGGAAAAAATTACAACATTACCAAGCCAATTAACCTACAAACATGTATGTCTTTTGGAGTGTGGGAGGAAACTGGAGCTCCTGGGGAAATGGGGAGCAAATGCAAACTCTGTGCAGATAAGCACCAGTAGTCAGGATTGAACCTGGGTCCCTGACGCTGTAACTCTATCGCTGCTCCACCATGCCACTCCTAACACTGTCGGTGTTTTAACATTTAGCTGTCCAAGTTTTGGGGGCTTTTACTTCATTTGGCATCAATACCTAGCAGTTAAAAGAGGTGGTAGGTGGGATTAGTATGGTTAGATACTTGAAGTACAGCATGGATATGGTTGATCAAAGGGCTTGTTTTGTGTGCTTCATTACTCTATGAAATCATATTAAATTAAATCCTTTCTGCAAATACACCTTACATCTGTTATTGCCGTCATTAAGTCTTTGCCTACTTTTAAAACAGGTTTTTAATTTACAATTGAAGCCGTTTTTTAATCATCTTCATCGGCCTTTTCTTACGACCCAAGTTTTGCATTGGTTCATTCACAAGAAGGATTAACAAGCTCTCTGCTACCGGCAGAAGCAAGATCCAAAACCCAAAGGATGAACTGGGATTTGAATCACTATTTAATACACTCGGTCTTTTAAAAGAAGGGGAAAAGAAAGGGGTTTTTCTACTGCCGATGATTCTGGAGCCTGGCCCACCACCGAGTTTTTACATTCACTGGCACCATGTCGATGAAATCACTGCTTCCATCACTTTGATGGGTTCAATAACAATTTGCAAACACCAGCTAAAGTAGCTGGTAATTTATTTGTGGAGCTCTGAGACCACAGGTTTTGGAGCTACTAAAAGCATTTTCCACCCTGTTTTTGTTGTTTGTTGACATACTGATTTCCCTCTGGGCTACTTCATCCTGTTCATCCTGTGCCTCTTTCTTCTTCCCTTGTTTCTTCCACCAACTCCCTCTCCCGACTCTCGGGGGCTTCCATCAGCTCCTTCTATGTACTGGCTGTTAGGACACCGGAGCTGCAGTCGATCATTCAGCAGCCCTCAGAACTTCTTGGCTTCTGATCCGCCCTCTTGGGAATCTTCAAAAGCTATTCCAGGGGCATTCTTCAAAGGATTGTTTATTTTCCCTGTCTCTGAAACTAGTTCTTTGTCACATTATCTCCCCCGGTCTCCTAAGACTTTATCCAATCTATGTGAAACCATGGTCAGAAAAGGAAATAAACTACCCACACATACTGCAAAGTATAAAGTTCTTTCTCAAGGGTTATACCTTCAGAGGAGAAACTTGGCAATGTAGATACCAGGATCAATCGGTCCGAAGAAGGGTCTCGACCCAATACGTCACCTATTCCTTTTCTCCTGAAATGCTGTCTGACCCGCTGAGTTACCCCAGCATTTTGTGTCTATTTTAGGTACAATCTTCTCCTGTGGGCTTTGTAGAAGAAATTGGGCCTGAAGGAGTTACTCTGGAGTTTCTCATTTGTGATATTGAAAACTTTTCAACAACTTGTTCTCTGAGAGATGTTTCTGCAAATATAGAAGCCTAAGGGGTGGTTCGACTAAACTGGAGGATTTGCATATTAAGATTCTGCTCAATATGGGAGTGGGAAAGGGAGTTAAAGAGTTTGGCAACTCGGAGATCACGTAGGCCAAGGATTCCCAACTTGGGGTAAATTTACCTCCAGGGGGTAAAATTTGCCGACCCAGGGAATAAATTTGTTGATTCTGGATTTGTACATATTTTTTCTCATTGAGTGACTGTGTTCGGTTCTGTTCATCATGAGTTGTCCATAAATAAGTGCAATGACATTGTTAATATGTGCTATTAAAGTTGCCAGGGGTAAACGGGATGAAAAAGGTTGGGAACCCCTGACGTAGGCCATGGCGAACTGAGCAGAGGTGTTGAGCGAAACTATCACCCAGTCTGCACTTGTTCTTATAGAAGTCCACACCTGGAACAACGGATACAGCAGATGAGGTTGGAGGAGGCGCAAGTGAACCTCTGCCTCACCTGAAAGGACTGTCAGTGTCCCTGGACAGAGTCGAGGGAGGAGGTATAGGGACAGGTGTTGCATCTTCACACTGTGTTTTTGATTTTCTGTTTTTGGATTGAATTCTGTTTTTAATTTGTGTCTCTGTGATGTCTTTATTACTTGTTATATTCCGATTATATGTTTTTATTCCGATTACTATGTAAGGTGTCCTTGAGATGTCTGAAAGGCGCCCATTAAATAAAATTTATTATTATTATTATTATTATCTGCTGCGTTTGCAGGGGAAGGTACCTGGGGAGGGGGTGGTTTGGGTGGGAAGGGATGAGTTAAGCAGGGAGTTGCAAAGGGAAATGTCTCTGTGGAAAACAGAAAGAGGTGGGGTTGAGAATATTTGGTTGGCGTTGGGATCCTGTTGGAAGTGGCGAAAATGTCAAAGGATTATGTGCTGTATGCGACGGCTGATGGGGTGAAAGATGAGGACTAGGAGGACTCTGTCCCTGTTGCGACTGAGGGGAGGGTTAGCATGAGTAGACCTGTGGGGAAACAAGGAGACGTGTGTAAGGGCCTCATCTATGATGGGAGAGGGGAACCCCCTTTTGCTAAAGAATGAGGACATCCCAGATGTCCTGGTATGGAAGACCTCATCTTGGGAGCAGATGCAGTATAAACGGAGGAATTGGGAATAGGGGAATAGGGGATAGAGTCTTTGCAGGAGGCAGGGTGGGATAAAGTGTCGACTAGATAGTTGTGGCAGTCAGATAATAGATGTCAGCTAGATAATTGTGGGAGTCAGACTAGACAATTCATTTTCTCCAAGATATCTCATTAATTAATGGAAAATATAAGAATTCCCTTTGGCCCCTGCACAGTTTGTTCCCCACACTGGTGTCGTGTGTATAGTGTAACTGTAAGTTTAAAAAGCAAGTGTATAACTGGTATGATCTTAATATTTTCTTGGCACAATCTCTCACTTGAGCAGTTTAGAATGAGTACCGTCAATAAGGACTGTTCTGTTTGTAGCTCTAATGTATTTCTAACATATGCGACATCAACACACAAGGACCCAGAAGCACTACAATTGGCACACTCCTTCTCCAATATTCGCACCATTTGATCGGGGTCAGATCGCCTGGCGTATGGGAGCTGAGATTCCCCCCGATGCAGGAACTTGATCGCCCCGACGCAGAGGGCCCGACCGCTGGCTACGGGAATAAGATCGCCCCGTCAACGGAAAAGGCTTGAGGCCCCCGAGAACAAAGAAGGGAAAAGATTGAACTATTTTTTGCCTTCCATCATAGTGAGGAATGTGGAGGAGTCAGTGTTAAAATGTTCATGGTAAAATGTATTTTGTGTGTTCTGTTGCTTTTTATTTGTTTGACTGACTTGGCAAATGAAATTCCTTGTATGTTGCAAAACATACTTGGCTAATAAAGTATTATTGTATTGTATTGTATAATTGTATTGATTGAGTTGCCCGAGGAAGTGGTGGAGCCAAGTACAACATTTAAAAGACACTTAGCCAGGTACATGAATGGGAGAGGTTTGGAGGGATAAGGGTCTGATGCAGGCATGTAGGACTAACAGTGGTAGGCACCTTGGCTGGCATGGTGGAGTTGGGCTGAATGGCTTGTGCCTGTCTTATAGCTCTATGACTCTGACTCCATGACCCTTTTGGTTATCTATATAAATATCTACTGATACACCTAAATGTTATGCCCCTGTCCCACTTAGGAAACCTGAACGGAAACCTCTGGAGACTTTGCGCCCCACCCAAGGTTTCTGTGCGGTGCCCGGAGGTTACAGGTGGTTGCCGGAGGTTGCAGGTAGTGGAAGCAGTTAGGGAGACTGACAAAAACCTCCGGGAACCGCACAGAAACCTTGGGCGGGGCGCAAAGTCTCCAGAGGTTTCCGTTCAGGTTTCCTAAGTGGAACAGGGGCATTACTTTCCTCCCATTGGTGATGTTCCTGTAAGGTGCCCATGGATGTTGTGACTGCATTTAAGACCTGGAGCAAATGGATGTTATTGTTGGCAGTGCAGCACTCTAATAATGACAGGTTTCGGCCTTGTGACTCTGAGGCGTAACTTCAGAGAAACTGACCCCAAGGCTGTTCTCAAAACTTCTGAGGGACCCGGGAGGAAACCAGAGCACCCAGAGGAAACCCAGGGTGTAAAACTTGCAAACTCCATGCAGACAGGACCAGAAGTCAGGATTGGACCCAGGTCACCCTCACTGGGAACAGACCCGAGATGAGGCAGTTAGCACAACGGAATCCAAACTCCTGTAATATCAGGTGATTGACTGTAATATAACGTGAAAGATAGCTTGCAGAAACTGGGTTACATTGATTGATATTTTCAATTCATTTATCTCTGTTTCAAGTGTTCCTTTTGTGAGAGTGGGACAGTTTTAAATGGTATGCTTCTGCACCACAGGCAGATAGTTGTCCACACATTACTCATCCTGCTCACTCTCACAAAGGTCTGCTTCACCTTGGCAATGAGTACAGATGAAACTGCATGCTTTTTCCACTTTCTAGTAACTTTTGCACGTGGCTGTTAGAAGCCTCCTCCCTCTTCCCTTGATAGGGTAACACAGCGAAACAACTAACAGAGCAACTATTCCCAGCATGAGTGACTTGGGTTCAATCCTTACTTAAGGTCCTTTCTGTGTGGAGTTTGCACTTTACACCCATGACCGTATGAGATTCCTCTGGGGGCTCTGGATTCCTTCTGCATCCCACCAAAAGTTTGAAAACAGCCTTGGGCCATCTTCTCCATAACACATTTGTTGCTATTACATAACTCAGTGTAGGGTGCTTATTTTGGAAAAGAGAGACACAAAATGCTGTGGTAACTCAACGGGACAGGCAGCATCTCTGGATAGAAGGAATAGGTGATGTTTCGGGTTGAAACCCTTCAGACTGGTCAGGGGAGAGGGAGACATAGAGATATGGAAGGGTAAGGTGTGAAAACAAGAGATCAAAGGGGACAATCAAAGAAAATGTAGAATAGATCTTTATCTGAGGGAAAGGTGACAACGGGGCACACAATCAGTAAAATTTAATGAGGAGGAAAGTCAAACGAGTCAGAGAACTAGGATGGGGAGGGATGGAGAGAGAGGGAAACAAGGGTTACTTGAAGTTAGAGAAGTCAATATTAATACCACTATTCCTCCAATTTGCACTGGCCTCACTTTGTTTTGGGAATCTCATTTTGGGCTCACAGACAGAGTTTGCTTTTCAGAATTGGTTGAGTGGGATCAGCGGCTTGTAGCTGAGAATGTTAGACTAGGGCAAGAACTGCAGAATTTGCTGGATTTTGCAGAGGCAACATTAATGCTGTACCTCTGCAGTTTAAGCTGCCTCTTACTGATAAGTCCATGATCACAAATATGCAGGAAGGTGGAGATCACTGCAGCCTGATAGATCATGAAATTAATAATGGGTTTGAATCTTGATATTCAAACATCCATTCACTCAGACAACCAAAGGTTGTGCTGATGCACCAAAGAAAATGGTGATTTTCTTAATTGATCCCTGTGTTCAATGAGAGTTGACGCCTAAGATAGGAGACCTTGGTGGCTGCGGTGAGGGGAGGGGGGGGGGAGAGGCGTGTGGCCGGTGGTATTGTGCAGCTGGGGCAAGTTAGTAAAGGACCTTTGCCTTCGCAATGATAAGTGTGAAGTCCGTTGTGTCATGTGTAACAGTGAGTGACTCAACGATTACATTGGGCTCGGCCTCTGAGTGTGCGCACAGCAAACGTTATTTGCATAGAGTCAATCAGAATGGCCGATACTCGTTCTGGAGTATAGACAATGAAGGGTGTAGATTAACGGTGCATGGTGGTACAGCGGTAGAGTTGTTGCCTGGCAGAGACACGGACCTAGGTTCGATCCTGAATCTGGGTGCTTGTCTATATGGAGTTTGTACGTTCTCTCTATTACCTGCGTGGGTTTTCTCCAGGTGCTCAGGTTTCCTCCAACACTCCAAAGATGAAAGGTTTGTAGGTTAATTGGCTTGGTATAATTGTAAATTGCCTCAAGTGTGTGTAGGATAGCGTTAGTGTGCGTGATCACTAATCGGTGCAGACACGGTGGGCTGAATGGCCTGCTTACGAGCTGTATCTCCAAACTAAACTAAACGGAACTCTAGTCCAGCTGGTTCAACGCAGCTGATTTGAATGGCAATAAATTCATGACAAATTACCTTTCTCCTACCCCACCCTCCCACCCACCCTAATCTAAACCCACACGGACTCAGTCAATGAGTAGTCAGTGTACATGGCCTCAAACAAATTCAAATTCACATGCATTTTCCTCCAGGTGAGGTACTCTTCACCGCATCTTGGAAGACAATGATAATGTGTTCTTACCACAACACCTCATGTAAGGCTGGAATACAAGGGAGGAATTTAACCTTTCAGATGTATAAGATGTTCAGATGTTGGTCAAGTGTCTCAAAAACTTCTTTCAGTTCTGGAATCCAATGCCCAGGGAAGAAATATCAGCCTTGGAGGGCTACGGAGTGATACCAGGGGCTAAAGGTTTAAGTTGCAGATATAGTTGGTGTACAGTGGTACATCCTAGTTTTCTGGGATTATGAGATAATCCAATAGAGGAATCTGGTCTGTTCAGACGGGAGGAAGAGCACTAGAGACACTGTCATCCTGGAGAATCCATGGGCAACATTTCACAGTCAAAGCCAGAGCCCAGCACAGTCAGGAGTAAAGTTGCAGAAATTTGAAATTATAGACAATAGACAATAGGTGCAGGAGTAGGCCATTCAGCCCTTCGAGCCAGCACTGCCTTTCAATGTGATCATGGCTGATCATCCACAATCAGTACCCCGTTCCTGCCCTCTCCCCACATCCCCTGACTCCGCTATCTTTAAGAGCCCTATATAGCTCTCCCTTAAAATTATCCAGAGAACCGGCCTCCACCGCCCTCTGAGGCAGATAATTCCACAGACTCACAACTCTCTGTGTGAAAAAGTGTTTCCTCGTCTCCGTTCTAAATGGCTTACTCCTTATTCTTAAACTGTGGCTCCTGGTTCTCGACTCCCCCAACATCGGGAACATGTTTCCTGCCTCTAGCGTGTCCGAACCATTAATAATCTTATATGTTTCAATAACATCCCCTCGCATCCTTCTAAATTCAAGAGTACACAAGCCCAGCCGCTCCATTCTCTCAGCATAAGACAGTCCCGCCATCCCGGGTAGAACCTACTGCACTCCCTCAATTGCAAGAATGACCTTCCTAAAATTTGGAGACCAAAACTGCACACAATACTCCAGGTGTGGTCTCACTAGGGCCCTGTACAACTGCTCTTGTTATGAAGGCCAACATGCCATTCGCTTTCTTCTCTGCTAGCTGTACCTGCATGCTTACTTTCATTGACTGATGAACAAGGACCCCCAGATCCCATTGTACTTCCCCTTTTCCCAACTTGACACCATTTAGATAATAATCTGCCTTTATGTTTTTTGCTACCAAAGTGGATAACGTCACATTTATCCACATTGAACTGCATCTGCCATGCATCTGCCCACTCACCCAACCTGCCCAAGTCACTCTGCATTCTCATAGCATCCTCCTCACAGTTCACACTGCCACCCAGTTTGTGTCATCTGCAAATTTGCTAATGTTACTTTGAATCCCTTCATCCAAATCATTGATGTATATTGTAAATAGCTGCGGTCCCAGCACCGAGCCTTGCGGTACCCCACTAGTCACTGCCTGCCATTCTGAAAGGGACCCGTTAATCCCTACTCTTCGTTTCCTGTCTGCCAACCAATTTTCTATCCATGTCAGCACTCTACCCCCAATACCATGTCCTCTAATTTTGCCCACTAATCTCCGATGTGAGACCTTATCAAATGCTTTCTGAAAGTCTAGGTACACTACATTCACTGGCTCTCCCTTGTCCATTTTCCTAGTTACATCCTCAAAACATTCCAGAAGATTAGTCAAGCATGATTTCCCCTTTGTAAATCCATGCTGACTTGGGCCGATCCTTTTACTGCTATACAAACCTCTTGGGAAACTGGAGAATTCAAAATCGAAATTGGCAAATGTGTATCTGAAATTTTCTGTGGTAACTATGGTCTGAAATTTTAACCTGAAATTGGGACACAGATCAGCTGTGATTTCATGGCAAATTGCACCGACCTTGAGGGGCTAAAGATTAAATTCCTACATCCACGCAGTTAGTCAGGGTGAGAAACATCAAGAGATAGGGCCTTACTGTAGGTTAATCTTCAAGCTACCACAGTGAGATCAGGGACAAATGTTAATATGTTTAGAGGCTGTTGAGGTTGTAACGTCTAAGATAACCTCATGTCATTCCTAGAAACCCTTGGTCATTGCAGACCAACATTGACTCCATCCACACATTACTAAGCATCTTTCACCCTCATCCGGGACTCTTAGGTTGTCATTTTATTTACTACTATCAAATCTAAGTCCCATCTGTAATATTAAACACAGCCTCATGTCTTTACGATATAGAACAACTTGGAACAACTATCAGGAGAGCATAGACCTGAGACCCTTAATGTTGACTCCATTAACCAAGAAAAGGCAAAGAAACCCCATCTTGATTACCAGATCCCTCAGCTGATGAATTTGTGTTCCTTTTTGTTGAACACCAGTTGGATGAAGCACTGAAGAGTAGCAAAGGCACAGAATATACTCCTGATGTGGTGACTCCAATGTCCATCACCAGGACTGGATTAGTAGAACGTGCACTGACCTAGAAGGCCAAGCATTGAAAGACAGAAATGTCAGAATGGATTTGGAGTCAGGACGAGGTTCCCTTGCCTATGTTTAACATCATGCCAGATTTCATGGGCCCTGGAAAGTGGAAACCTAGGTACAGAGGAGGTTTATGAGATTTATCCCAGGAATGATTGGGTTAACATATGATGAGTGTTTGGCGGCATTGGCCTGTACTCGCTGGAGTTTAGAAAGATGGGGGAGGGTCCTCATTGAATCTTACCAAATTGTGAAAGGCTTGGATAGAGTGGATGTTGAAAGGATGTTTCCACTAGTGTGAGAGTCTAGGACCAGAGGCCACAGCTTCAGAATAAAAGAGAAAAGGTTTAGAAAGGAGAAGAGGAGGAATTTCTTCAAGAGGGTGAATCTATGGAATTCATTGCCACAGACAACTGTGGAGGCTATCAATGGATATTTTTAAGGTGGAGATTGATAGATTCTTGATTTGGACAGGTGTCAGGGGTTATGTGGAGAAGGAAGGATAATGGGATTGGGAGGGAAAGATTGAATGACGGAGTAGATTTGATGGGCTGAATGGCCTAATTCTGCTCCTGTAAATTTATGAATTTATGAAACAACGCTGGGGATTCTATCCGGCCTGTTAACCCCCATCAATGCTAATCGTTCATAAAATGCAGTGTGAAATAATGGTTCAGTTTTATTTATGCTCTTGGTGTTAATGCCATGGCTGTCCCACTAGCATCCAGCCACTGACTGAAGCCAAGCTATCTTTTCCATTGCTCAGTTATTTCCCTCATTTAATCCTTGAAAGAATCCAGTTCCCATCCTATGTCCGCCCTCCATCCCCTCCCTAACTCAAAGGGAACAGAGCAAAGGGCTCAAATGTGCAGGTCAGTCAGACACAACCTTTAACAGCAGTCATTGCTGAGTGGGTAAATAGTTTCCGAGACACATGACGGCAGGATGATGGAGCCAATTAGTCATCTGTCCATTTCTCTTCCCCATTAGAAGGCAGCCTGTGCGCTGAGTTAGCTCCCCAGGGTTGGTGCCTTAGATCCACTGGCTTAACCTAAAGCCTTTCCCTTTGAAACCTTCAGCTGATGCAGTAAAGACAACTTGGGACAGTGTGTTCCCTTAATATTCCATTAGCTAATTGAAGCCTTAAATCCCCATCGTTCTTGTGTTTGTTCTATTTGAGGCTGCCAGATGCACCTGCCATGTAACTGAATCCAGCTCTAGACGGTCGGAATAGCATGAGGCACTTAATGCTTTCGAGAATCCACATTGCCCATGGAAAGGCAGGCCGTTCCCAGCCCAGGGAGTGGTGCTGGAGGTTCGCGCGAGCCTGTCAGGGATTATTAGAGGTTTGAGTTCACCTTTAGTAAAATAGCATCAGGCTATGAGTATTAATTTATATACAATTTTTGGTCTCTGACAAGGATTTATTACCCACTCCTAATTACCCTCGAACTGATGGTTTGTTGAACCACTTAGGTAAGTAGGCCAGTTTCCTCCCCATAGAGCAGTAGTGAACCAGATGGGCTTTTAGAACAATCCAATCCTTTCATAATCACTGTTACTGAGACTCACTGTCTCTATTTTCAAATTCCAGACTACAAACTGAGTTTAAATTCCATATTTGCCACAATGGGATTCAAACTCAGGTTTCTGGACATGCCTGGCCTCTGGACCATAAATCTGCAATTTACCCACTGTACCAGCATTGTACCCCTTTAGTCAGGTTGTTGTTATTTTATCCAGGATTCAAATTCGACTAAACTTACTTGCTATCCGTGAGAAGTGCCCACTGTCGCTCTCTTTGTCAATGCCATTGATTATACTGATGGGGAACCTGTGATATTGGTGATCCTCACCATACCCAACCATGCACTATGTGAATGAATGAGTGAATGAGTGAATGAATGAATGAATGAATGAATGAATGAATGAATGAATGAATGATTGATTGAATGAATGATTGAATGAATGAATGAATGAATGAATGAATGAATGAATGAATGAATGAATGAATGAATGAATGAATGAATGATTGAATGAATGAATGAATGAATGAATGATTGAATGAATGATTGAATGGATGAATACTTTATTGTCACACGTGATGAGTCACAGTGACATTTTTTGTTTAGCACACACAAGGTATGCAAAGAGTTACCACATAAAGGGCGCCACCAAAGTTATAAAGTATCACGTGCCAAGTCATCCTTTGTTCCCCCCTCTCCCACCCCCACCCTCCCAACACCGGGTCCTCCTTTCTTCTCCCCATCCCCTCACAGTCCCTCACGGTTTACAAGAGATTAGTTCTCATCTTTCAGTCTTTTACAGATCTTCCTCCACCTCTTCCATCCTTTCCTTCCGACTTAAAGCTTGTATCACCTCCAATTTTTCCCGTTTATGATGAAATATCAAGCTGAAACATTACATTTGTACCTCTCGTTTCAGTAAGGCTGACCTACTTCCCATCATTCTTAGCAGCAATGAGGTAGCATTGCAATCTCTGCATGCCGTTGCCAATGGCAACCATGTAGGCCGCATCTTAGAAAAACATATTTGATTGTTGTAGAGGAAATGCAAGGTGTTTTTTGCAAACTGCAGCTTTGTGCTGCAGTCCAAAGCAAAACATTACAGAGAGAGGAGTTTCCATAAGTAGGACATTTCACCCAATGAACATTGTTGTAAATTTTAATTGATGGATTAGCCCAAGAGTATTTTATTTCTTACATCACTTCTCATGAATGAAGCCATTGAGCAACCAGATTTCAGCAACCATACTATTGCGCAACCAGGGCACCCCAATTAGGATACATTTTGGCTCCTACATTTCGGCATCATTTCAAAGGTTCAAAGGTTCAAAGGTTCATTTATTGTCACACACACCAATTGGTGTAGTGAAATTCGAGTTGCCTTTGCAGCACATTAATAAGAATACAACATAACATTATAAAGAAAATTTAACTTAAAAAATAAAAACATCCCCCCATAATGGTTCCCACTGTGAGGGAAGGCACAAAGTCCAGTCTCCATCAAGAATTTTTTCAAGAAACCCAGTTTTCTCATAGAGATTCAGCAGGAAAACTAGCCCTTCAACCCATCACGAACCCACCAACCATCCAGCAGCCATCTTCACTAATCCTACAGGAATCCATTTTATTCTCCCGACATTCCAATTAAATACCACCAACCCATACACTGGGGACAATTATCAAAGGCCAATTAACCTGCCAATCTTTGGAATGTGGAAGAAAACCAGAGCATCTGGAGGAATCCCATTTAATCTCAGGAAGAATGTGCAACCTCCACACAGACACCATGCACGGTTCCTAGCATTGCAAGGCAGCTGTGATAATGTGATAATTACTATATGTAGACACAAATGCTGGAATAACTCAGCGGGACAGGCAGCATCTCTGGATAGAAGAAATGGGTGATGTTTCGGGTCGAGACACTTCTGCAGACATATGCTGCCTGTCCCGCTGAGTTACTCCAACATTTTATGTCCACCTTGGGTGTAAACCTGCATCTGCAGGTCCTTCCGAAGAAGAAAGCATTTCCAAGCGTTTTGGATAAATGTGTGAGAAGGAACTGCAGATGCTGGTTTAAACCGAAGATAGATACAAAATACTGGAGTAACTCAGCGGGACAGGCAGCATCTCTGGAGAGAAGGAATGGGTGACGTTGCGGGTCGAGACCTTCTTAAAATGGAGAATAACATTTAAAAGATCATGGGAAAAGAAGGCAATTGAGTGGATAGTTCTTTGAAAAACTGGATATGTAATTTTCCCACATAAGGCCTTGTTACACCTGACTGTTAAAGTGGGGACCACTTCAATATATCAAAACCAGACTGATGTTCAATGCCTTCAACAAAATGTTACTTATTTTCTAGAGCGTGGATGTGAATAAAGAAAAATTAGATGAACACTTTAGTAAGAAAACGCAAGGATATGCTGACAGTGGACTGACGATATGTTGACCTGATTACATTAAGGATATGCTGAGAGGATTGCATGGAGGATATGCCGCTAGACTGAAGGATAGATTGATAAGATTATATCTCGGATCAGTTTATAGGGTTACACCAGGGCAAAATTGATAGGATTACCCTGAGGATATGCTGATTGGATTACATTGTGAATACATCGATACAATTGCACTGAGTTATAGTTGGTGATACATTAAGGGAAGCCTGATAGAATTACATTTAGGGTATGATAACAGGATTACACAACGGATTATCTGGTAGAATTACACTGAGGATATGCGGACAGGTTTATGAGGCATAGGTTTAGATTCCTATGGATCTGTTGGGCCAAATGGCCAATGCTGTGTTATTAAGTCATCATAATCTTACATTAAGAGCCAAAGAACCTCTTCAATAATTCTTTGAAATGTTCTTTAAATACTGGATGGTGCATAGAATATAACAGTTGGGAGGTTATTTTGCAAGCTTACAAAACACCAGTTGGACAGCACCTGGAGTATTATGTACACTTCCAGTTGCCACATTATAGGAAGGATGTGATTGCTCTGGAGAGAGTGCAGAGGAGATTCACCAGGATGTGGCCTGGATTGGCGGAGTTTAGTTATGAGGAGAGATTGGATCGTCTGGGCTTGTTTTCTCTGGAGCAAAGGAGACTGAGGGGTGACAGTAGAGGTATGAAAACTAGGGGTCATGGTAACAGTATCACAATAAGGAGGCATAGATTCAAGTGTGAGGAAAGATATTTTGGGGGAACTAGACTAAGTGGGACTCATGGGTCCCTGATACATGGGAGGCCTGGTGCCCCAACACAAGCCGTTTCCCAACGCAATATTCCACCACTCTGCCCGTTCCCCCAATGCAACCCGTCCCCCCAACGCAATATTGCACCACTCACGCATAGCCCCCAACTGCGCAGGTACAGCTCATTTCCCCTCATCCCCCAGCACTCCCTCCCCCTCCTCTTCACCCTCCCTCTTCTTTCACCTCTCCTCCTCCCCTCCCCAATCCCTCCCTCACCTCTCCCTCCCTATCCTTTCCTCTACCCTCAGTCCCTCCCTCCCTCCCTCCCTCCATAAAAAGCAGCATCTGCAGTTCCTTCCTCCACAGGTCATTCATTGTTAGCTGTGGTTTAGATCCCATTGACTTGATGATGAGACCAGTTTGCATCATGTGTGTGAGTTAATCAAACTCCGTGCAAGCTGTTCGGCCACCCTGCAACCCGACTCTCCCTCCCTCCCTTTGCCCACCGGCTCAGCCGTTGCTCGGCCCATTACCTTACCCACCCTGCCCGCTTGCCCGCTGCTGCCGCTCGGCCCGTCCCCGCCCTGCCCATCCACCTACCTGGCTGCCTGCTCGCTGAAGCCACTGGGCCGCAGTGGGGGGAGGGGGATGGAGTCGGTGTTCGTCACGGTGGGCACCACGAGTTTCGATGAGCTGGTGGAGAAGCTCTTCTCCGAGAATGTCGTGAGGGTGAGTTACCGTAACGGCGGCGGCAGCGGAGGAGACAGACCTGGGGGGACGGGTAGACGGGACCGCCATTGACGCAGAGGTCAGGCGGGGAGAGTGGTGAGTGATGAGGGAGAGAGAGAGACAGGACCAGAGCCTCCACTGGGCCTCCACTGAACCCCCCTCCGCGGCAGCCGGTGGTGGGGGACACAATAGACAAGTTACTGTGAGGAGGGGAGAGAGGAGTTTGTGAGTGAAGCAGACAGTGGGGCAGGAAGGGGCGTCGCCATCCCGGCCGTGGCATTCTGCGTGGCGCTGACTGAAGGAATCTGCGCACGCACGCGCGGTTTTTAAGATTTTTAAATCTCAATAACTTTTACAATATACCACCAATAGGAATGAAACTTGTTGCACTCACAGCACAAGAGAACGGTGAGTAACCTGGTGAAAAATCGTATAAGAGTTTATAATCGTAAAAATCGTTAAATCGTAAAAAATAGTTTAGTTATGTGGATAGATAGATAGATAGACAGACAGACAGACAGACAGACAGACAGACAGACAGACAGACAGACAGACAGACAGACAGACAGACAGACAGACAGACAGACAGACAGACAGACAGAGACATAAATTTGGATCTACTTGTCCTTAGAATACATGGATGGAAAAGGTTTAGAGACAT
This sequence comes from Amblyraja radiata, assembly GCF_010909765.2. Classification (NCBI taxonomy): domain Eukaryota; kingdom Metazoa; phylum Chordata; class Chondrichthyes; order Rajiformes; family Rajidae; genus Amblyraja; species Amblyraja radiata. The sequence goes on from NC_045966.1 coordinate 58,435,698, forward strand.
ATGGGTCAAACATGGGCATATCTGATTAGCATTGATGGCATCTCAGTTAGCATGTACCAGTTAGGCCAAAGAGCCGGGGCTCCACGCTAAATGTCTCTTTAACTTCATAAAATGCTCAGTTCCAAGAAAAAGATGTGAAAGCCTAAAATCATCCTAAAAGAAAACAAAGCTACATGTTGTTTTTTGCAGAAAGTACTTTGCATGTTCCATTGCATGTTCCATGTTCCACAGTGCTCCCGTGGCTGCAATACAGTCTATGCCAAAGCTCCACACAGCAGTAGTTAATGTGTACTTTGATCTTATTTGAAAACATAGAAGAGATGGAGAAAAGAATAATTTATGTGCATAAATTCTAGAATTTAGGCTAATAGCTTGAATGTGTAGGAAGGAACTGCAGATGATGGTTTACACCGAAGATAGACACAAAATGCTGCAGTAACTCAGCGGGACAGGCGGCATCTCTGGATAGAAGGAATGGGTGACGTTTCAGGTCAAGACCCTTGTTCAGATTGAAGAAAGACCTCAACCTGAAACGTCACCCATTCCTTCCAAGGTACACAAAAATGCAGGAGAAACTCAGCGGGTGCAGCAGCATCTATGGTATGAAGGAGATAGGCTTCTATATAGATGCTGCTGCACCCGCTGAGTTTCTCCAGCATTTTTGTGTACCTTCGATTTTCCAACATCTGCAGTTCCTTCTTAAACACATTCCTTCCGTCCAGAGATGCTGATCGTCCTGCTGAGTTACTCCAGCATTTTGAGTCTATCTCCAACAGCTTGAATGCCTGGCCACTAGCTGGTGTAGTGGAAAGATGCAGTGTGCTCCAGAGATCAGTTGTGGAGTTGTAGAGAAAGTAGAGGAGTGGAGGAGATCATTGATCTCTGCGAGGGTGTGGTGGGTACAGATATTAACATTTAAAAAATGCCTCATTATGAAGACAATCTCAGGTCATGACTGAAGTGATATACAAAACAGAAGGAATTGGAAGTTATTACTCAATTATTCTGGTGATAGTTGTCATTGGGAGCATTTCAGATTCCACTCAATAAAAAAATTAATGGAGGAAACTCATGAAGATAACTTGTAAACTCCACACAGCCAGCTCTTGACGTTGGGAATGAAGCCAAGTTTCTGGCGTTGTGATGTATCATTGTGTTGCCACATTTTGATACCAGAAAAATGTGTGAAGTTAGAAGTTACTGCTGTAAAGTTTCCACTTCTAACCTCCAGCAGGTTCAACTCCATAGAGATCCCAGGGAATATGCCTTTGCAGGGTCCCTGGTTAAATCACCACTGTATTTAGACGTGTTAATGATGAATGCAGGAAACTGAAACTCGTTAGCTTGTATTGGGAAAAATCTCAAGGTACCCAGTTTCCTTCGAAAAACATTGTTTGAGATTGGGCAAGTTTTCATTACCTTTCTTAGAAAGACCGCTAATACCAGAGAAGGCAGGTTGATAGGTGAGGTGTAAAGGCTGTTACATAATGCAATAGCTCCACGTCTGTTGAAGTTAAATGAGGTGTTCATCCTAACTTGGAGTCAATCTCCCAAAGCTGAAATAATAAAACAAGAAGATCTCACTCAGTGTTGGAGGAGAAATGTCGTCGGTCTTTTCGAGATTCGGTCATCGGCAACATTTCTGCACCATATTTGAAAGTAACATTTAAGAATTTTTATGGCTACGAGCTTCATACAACTTATGAGAAGTAAATTTGCCTTGCATAGCGGGATGTATTAGAGTCATTTGGTCATAGAATCATACAGCATGGAAACAGACCCTTTGGCCCATCTCATTCGTGTTGACCAAGATGACCAAGACACCATCTAAGCAAGCCCTATTGGCCTGCATTTGGCCCTGATCCCTGCATTTGGCCCATATACCCATAAATCTTTCCTGTCCACGTAGTACCTGTCCTAGTGTCTTATAAATGTAGTATTGTACCTAAATTCTTCTAACTTTATACACATCCCCAAGAAGAAGAATTTTTCTCACAGAGAATGGTGAGTCTGTGGAATTCTCTGCCTCAGACGGCGGTGGAGGCCGGTTCTCTGGATGCTTTCAAGAGAGAGTTAGATAGAGCTCTTAAAGATAGCGAAGTCAGGGGATATGGGGAGAAGGCAGGAACGGGGTACTGATTGTGGATGATCAGCCATGATCACATTGAATGGCGGTGCTGGCTCGAAGGGCCAAATGGCCTACTCATGCACCTATTGTCTATTGTCTATTGTCTATATGACAAGAGTCTGGTTCCAGTCATGCTACTGAAAGCCAAGGAAATGTTTGCAACAGGATGATGCTCCCTATTTCGGCCTTAAACCACAAAAATGTACTTTGTATTTTATACTCACTAAAAAGTTAATTCAGTGGCAGAAATTCATTGGGTGATCTCCCCAATTAATCTCACTCTCCTCCTTCCTCCAACGTATTCTTTCCCTGCAGAGGTTTTGCTTTTTCAATGGAGATGCAATTTATTTTTGAAGGTTACTGTTGAGTCTTCCTGAAACCATCTTCTTGGGCAGTGAGTTTTAGATCGTTCAAATCTCCTGGCTAAAATTCTGGTATCTGGTATGGAACTGGACTGAATGTTGTAAACATTGTCCACAGGGGAGTTTGGATTTTAGGTAAGGAAATATTATTTTATAATTAAGTGGTATAACGTGTTTTGGTAAGATATAAGAAGGGTTCCTTCATGCTTCCTGATGAAGATGTATGAATCTAGTGCACTGACCAAAGTTGGACCCTTGAAGACCGAAAAAGGTGAATTTATTATGGGGAACAAGGAAATGGCGGATGAGTTGAACAGGTACTTTGGATCAGTCTTCACTAAGGGGGACACAAACAATCTACCCAGAGCATATGGGTGATGGAGGAACTGAAGGAAATCCACATTTGGCAGGAAATGGTGTTGGGTAGACTGATGGGACTGAAGGCTGATGAATCCCCAGGGCCACATGGTCTGCATCCCAGGGTACTTAAGGAAGTGGCTCTAGAAATCGTGGATGCATTGGTGATAATTTTCTATAGACTCAGGATCAGTTCCTGTGGATTGGAGGGTAACTAATGTTATCCCACTCTTTAAGAAAGGCGGGAGAGAGAAAACAGGGAATTATAGACCAGTTAATCTGACATCGGTGGTGGGGAAGATGCTGGAGTCAATTATAAAAGATGAAATAGCCACACATTTGGATAGCAATAACAGGATCGGTCTGAGTCAGCATGGATTTACAACGGGGAAATCATACTTGACTAATCTTCTGGAATTTTTTGAGGATGTAACTGGGAAAATGGACAAGGGAGAGCCAGTGGATGTAGTGCACCTGGACGTTCAGAAAGCATTTGATAAGGTCCCACATAGGAGATGAGTGGGCAAAGTTAGGGCACATGGTATTGGGGGTAGAGTGCTGACATGGATAGAGAAGTGGTTGGCCGACAGGAAACAAAGAGTAGGGATTTATGGGTCCCTTTCAGAATGGCAGGCAGTGACTAGTTGGGTACCGCAAGGCTCGGTGCTGGGACCGCAGCTATTTACAATAGACATCAATGATTTGGATGAAGAGATTCAAAGTAACATTAGCAAATTTGCAGATGACACAAAGCTGGGTGGCAGTGAGAACTGTGAAGAGGATGCTATGAGAATGCAGGGTGACTTGGACAGGTTGGGGGAGTGGGCAGATGCATGACAGATGCAGTTTAATGTGGATAAATGTGAGGTTATTCACTTTGGTATCAAAAACAGGCAGATTACCATCTAAATGGAGTCAAGTTGGGGAAAAAGGGAAGTACAATGGGATCTGGGGGACCTTGTTCATTAGTCTATGAAAGTAAGCATGCAGGTACAGCAGGCAGTGAAGAAAGCGAATGGCATGTTGGCCTTTACAACAAGAGGAATCGAGTATAGGAGCAAAGAGGTCCTTCTGCAGTTGTACAGGGACCTAGTGAGACCACACCTGGAGTATTGTGTGCAGTTTTGGTCCCCTAATTTGAGGAAGGACATTCGTGCTATTGAGGGAGTGCAGCAAAGGTTTACAAGGTTAATTCCCGGGATGGCGGGACTGTCATATGCTGAGAGAATGGAGCGGCTGGGCTTGTACACTCTGGAGTTTAGAAGGATGAGAGGGCATCTTATTGAAACATATAAGATTTTTAAGGATTTGTACACGCTAGAGGCAGGAAACATGTTCCCGATGTTGGGGGAGTCCAAAACCAGGGGCCACAGTTTAGGAATAAGGGGTAAGCCATTTAGAACAGAGACGAGGAAACACTTTTTCCTCACAGAGTTGTGAGTCTGTGGAATTCTCTGCCTTGGAGGGCGATGGAGGCCAGTTCTCTGGAAACTTTCAAGAGAGAGCTAGATAGGGCTCTTAAAGATAGCGGAGTCAGGGGATTTGGGGAAAAGGCAGGAATGGGGTACTGATTGGGGATGATCAGCCATGATCACATTGAATGGCGATGCTGGCTCGAAGGGCCGAATGGCCTACTCCTGCACCTATTGTCTATTGTCTATTGTCCTGAGAAATGTTGAGGAATTCCTCCTGTGATTTCCTGTAGCGACCAGGCCCACCTTCCTTTGTGTGAAGTGTGACTCCGATCTGTTGCACACCTTTCTCATGTTGCCCATTAATCTTGGCTTTACCTGGTCTCCTTGATGCCACATCTTGTCAAATGTTGTCCTGATTTCAGGGCAACATTTTGCTTCACCTCAGCCCAGAATTTTAACCTGAATCAGTGCAGGAAATGCTATGAGATAGGTTAGGCTGCATCAATGGTGGGAGAACTTTTTCTCCGGGCTGCCCGTCGACCCGTCCTCGTGGCCTACCAGCGGGCTTGGAGCGCCGTTTCCTGGCGGGGACCGCCCAGCACCTTGGCCTCGGTGGCGGCACAGCGCTGGAGCGCTATCGTGGAGCGGAGCGGGCGATGTCTTCCCTGGGTCACCACGCTGGATCGACGCGCTGGAGCTCTGGTGAGCTGAGACCGCTGTGTTCAACACCTCCGGGCTGCGGGTCTGCAGAGCGGGCGGCGCCGTTTTCAACATCGGGAGCCTGGGAGCTTCAAACCGGCGCGGCCTTGTTGGCTTCGGAAGCCGCGGTCTCCAGCTAGATAGTGGCCGTTCCAGGTGGCCCAGCCGCTGAGAGGACTCTCCCGACGCCGGGTCAACACCACCCGGTGAGAATGGCCATGAACATCGGGCCTCCGTAGAGGCAATTGTGGTGGCCTCAATAGGCCTGACTATGGGGTGAACTTGAGATAGGGACTGGACATTGTGCCTTCCCCCACAGTGGTGTCCATTGTGGGGGGATGATTTTTTGTCTGTAAGGTAATCCTGTTAGTCTTTGTCCAAGATGGCTGCCGTGAAGGGAGAGTGGACGCTGGCGCGCTTTAGCTGCCGCTGCTCTCTCTTCACATTGTGTTTTTGATTTTTGTTTTTGGATTGAATTCTGTTTTTAATTTGTGTTTCTGTGATGTCTTTATTATTTATTTTATTCTGATTATATGTTTATATTTCCTGTTAACCTATGTAAGGTGTCCTTGAGATGTCTGAAAGGCGCCCAATAAATAAAATTTATTATTATTATTATTAGAACTTGAGTTAACACTTCAAATGCCTTTATTTTACTTCACGTCACGTGAGTGACTACGTGAAGAAGGCCGTCAACCCGCATGCGCGTCATTACGTCTGGCACATGGCGCAACACTGACTGGCAGGCGCGCTGCTCCTGCCAGCGGTAAGTTTAAACCTGCAAGGTAAGTTTTAAAATTTCCAGGTTATGTTTCTATTAGAGGAATCTCTTGTCACGATCTCGGGGAATCCCGGCCACAGACCGCGGAGAAGCCCGGCCACAGATCGCGGGGAATCCCGGCCACAGACCGCGGAGAAGCCCGGCCACAGATCGCGGGGAATCCCGGCCACAGAACCAGCTTCAGAGACCGCGGAAGTGCGGGTAGCGGCGGCGGTCAAATTCGCCTTCACAGTCGCTGGCGGTGGAGCCAGTGGCTTCAGACTGGTGCTGGCAGCACCTTGGCAAACCCGCTTGAAGGGTAGCCACGGAGAAAGTCTGTTGACTCAAACGAGTCGGGCCAGGAGGATTCCTGATGGAGAGGATCCTCTCCTTCAATGGGTAGCGTTCTTCGGACATTTAACCCACATGGAGCACCTGATGGAGAGGTGTTCCACAATGGTATGCTCCAAGGAGGGAGTTATATCACCGCAGGTCTCTGCGGGGCCCGCGGCAACAGCACCTGTGTACAGGGCTGCAACACTGTCTCCCTCTCTAAGGAGGAGAGCAGTCAGGGTCAGTTCTGTCTGACTCGGAAGTTCGGAGGTATAGCCAGGAGCATACCACAAGCCACGAAGGATATGGTCCATGGAGGGGCCATATCAGCGCAGGTCTCCTCGGGGCCCACGGCAACAGCACCTGTGTACAGGGCTGCACACTTTCTCCCTCTCTGAGCAGGGGAGCAGTCGGGGTCAGTGTGTAACTGACTCCAAACTCAGTGTATGTCCGTGGCACATACTGGAGTTCCTAAAAGTACCGGCAGTGAACAGCACTGTCAGGGGTGACGGTGGAGGGGCATGGACCCTAGGAAACCAGCCGCCGAATCTTCTCTTCATGCAAACCTATTCAACAGGCGAGACCTGCATGAGTGAGCTAAAACAGTCGAACTACGAGAACAGCCTCATCGTTTCGGCGACAATACACCCCACGCTTCCATCGGCAGTAAGCGGTTCACTGAAGCTGGTGGCAGCCAGCAAGCTGGGCAGAGGGCTTTTAGGCCAAGGCCCAAGCCGACCTCAGGAAAAATATGGAATCCACGTACCCTGCCAGTCCTACTCTCCAATCAAGGACGGAAATAGAACCCGCATCAGGGGCCTTTGGGCTTACCATAAGACCACCGGTAACCATGAAGGAGGTGGGTCAGGTTCTTTCCGAAACATGGGGTATGTGGACCATTTACAAGTTGGTAATAGTTAATTTTTGTACAAAATGAACATAGCAAAACCGGTGCTTGGGCTGCTTAGAGCTCAAAAACACTGTCAAGGAAAACGGATTGTCAAGGAAGACTCTCTCTAACTTCTACAGGTGCACAGTCGAGAGCATGCTGACCGGTTGCATCGTGGCTTGGTTCGGCAATTTGAGCGCCCTGGAAAGGAAAAGACTACAACAAGTAGTAAACACTGCCCAGTCCATCATCGGCTCTGACCTTCCTTCCATCGAGGGGATTTATCGCAGTCGCTGCCTCAAAAAGGCTGGCAGTATCATCAAAGACCCACACCATCCTGGCCACACACTCATCTCCCTGCTACCTTCAGGTAGAAGGTACAGGAGCCTGAAGACTGCAACAACCAGGTTCAGGAATAGTTACTTCCCCTCAGCCATCAGGCTATTAAACCTGGCTCGGACAAAACTCTGATTATTAGCAACCACTTTCTGTTATTTGCACTATCAGTTTATTTATTCATGTGTGTATATATTTATATCATGGTATATGGACACATTTATCTGTTTTGTAGTAAATGCCTACTATTTTCTGTGTGCTTAAGCAAAGCAAGAATTTCATTGTCCTATACAGGGACACATGACAATAAACTCACTTGAACTTGACTTGAACTTGAACTTGTTATGGTCTATCTACATGATTCGCAAACGCTGTATTTTGCTAAAATTAACAGTTTCAGCATCCATCCAGTTGAATTTAAGTTGATACCAACTAGAGTTATTGATTATTGTGATTTACCTTTAACTCTATTAATTTGCTGTGACTCCGCCCTGCGGCAAGAGATTGGAATTAATTAAAGCCTGTAACAACCTTGTTGTTATGAAGCAGCCTCTATTCATCAAGAGTAATTGGCAATATAGCAGCTGTGTTTTCAGCTGTGCATTTGTGCCTTTGCCTTATCAGAACTAACATTGCTCATAACTCTTCAGTTATATTACAAACTGATGCTAGTACTCAAAGATGAAATTATGAATACCATCTCTAGTTACGGAGGCGGATGGGCTCTGCATGAGTTACCTATTTTCAGAGTGCAGGGATAGCACCGAGAAAGCAGCACATTTTTCCTCATCAGGAGATGGGAAGTGTTTTGTTTCATGCCAATGTTACATATAATATGGCACGGATAACTAACGTTCATTTTCAGATGGGTTTTTTGACAATTAATTAAGTTATAGTGCCACTACGGTGCCAACAAGCTTCCTCATCATAGTTGCTGCAGCAATCAGGACCCACTGTCAGGTCTCACCCTCTGATATCCAGATTTATAAAGGATATCTTTAACGCAAATTCTCCCAGGCCCAAGTTCTCGGAGATATGGGATGTTAGCATTGTTCTTAAACTGCTTCACCAGTAGGGCCCAGCTACACCTCTATCCCTGGTCAACTCACTTACAAAGTGGTTATGCTCATGGCGCTAGTCTCAGCGCAACTGGTCCAGCCACTACTTAAATTGTGACTGGACAGGATGGTTACATCTGCTAATACAGGTGCACAACCTTTTATCCGGAGTTCCGGAAACCGAAAAACTCCGAAAACCGGCCATTTTTTCCAGGATGTCGTCTGCACACCAAAGCTCGCGTTTGGCGCCAAACTTGACCCGAAACGACCCACGGTCAACCCAGGTCTGTACTACTGTAGCGGCTGCCTCCACCCCGGAGACCGGGGAGACACTTAAACATCTGTAAATCATTGCTTAAATGTTAGTCAGTTAGTTTGGAGGGCTTTTATGTGAAGGGGGAAACTTTAATTCTTAGTCCCCTACCTGGTCGGAGGGGCGGGGAGCGGTCAATGCCTTACCGGGTCGCCGTGCAGTAAGCTCTGGAGCGCTGTGGCCGCCGATTCCCAGCTGGGGCTGCGGGCGTCCGGCCGCGGGCGGCGCCGGTTGTAGCTCCGAGCCCAGCAACTCTACCCCTGGCTGCGCGGCGCTCCAAATCCAGCGCGGCCCGCGGCCGGACGCCCGCAGCCCCAGCACCGCTGTGGCCGCCGACATGTTGTGTGTCGGCGGCCACAGCGCTCCGGAGCTTCTCGCACGGCGACCTGGTACGGCATTGCCCGCTCCCCGCTGGTATCCCAGCGCTGCGACGCCGCCGACTCCCAACATCGCGGCGCTGGGTCTGCGGGCGTCCGCCCGCGGGCCGCGCTGGATTTGGAGCGCCGCGCAGCCAGGGGTAGAATAGCCGGGGTCGGAGCTCCAACCACGGCCGGACGCCCGTAGCCCCCAGCTCCGCGATGTTGGGAGTCGGCGGCCACAGCACTCCGTAGCTTACTGCACGGCGACCCGGTAAGGCATTGCCCGCTCCCCGCCTCTCCGACCAGGTTGGGGACTAAGAATTAAAGTTTCCCCCTTCACCCCCCCCACCACATAAAATCCCTCCAAACTAACTGACTAACATTTATGCAATGATTCCCCGGTCTCCGGGGAGGAGGCAGCCGCTCCAGACTTTTCAAGCCGCCCGCGCTACCTACCTAATCTACGCTAAAAATCTTCCATTCGGAAATCCGAAAAATTCCGAAATCCGACAAGTGTCTGGTCCCAAGGCTTTCGGATAAAAGGTTGTGCACCTGTAATATATATTTTATGTTTATGATGTAGTTAAGTGGAGTAGACCAGGGGCGTCAGGTCCCAAACATTTTCTCATGGCATACCCCATGGACCTTTGGTTGTATGTGGCCACTCATTTACAACAATACGTCAAGGTCACCTATAGCCTTAGAAGCTAGCAATGATTGTTAGTTACTAAAAACCTCATAAAATATATCAATCCAGACCATCTCCAGGTAGTCAAAACGGGTTTTGGCTTATGGTGGAGTAGATACTAATATTTTCAAATCTCACTCCACTAGGGCTGCTACAACATCAGAAGCAGGGTTATGTACGTTCCACTGGACCACATCCTTGCGGCTGTAGGATGGTCAAACGATGATCTTTCCAATTTTTATAACACCCAATGCCAGACCGGGGGTATTTGCCAATTCCATTTATGTTCTGTTTCATAGTTTCCCCCCAGGACGGGAAGGGTCACTATTAGTTTCCTTTGATGATTAAGCATCAGGATTTTTAGCAAACTATGTCATGTCTGAATGCATTAATCTTTTTCACTCATCCATGGTCAATTGTTGCAGTGTGTGACGCCTGGACTCGTATCCGGCATGAAATCACAGAGCTTCAAAGTCTTCACGTAGTCACTCACGTGACTCCGAAGTAAAATAGTAGGATTAAACGAGAACTTACCAGTTTGAAATTTGATCTTTATTTTATGAGGAGTTACGATGAGGGATTACGTGCCCTCCGCGCCCAACCCTCCTCATAAAAAGATCAGCTGGTAGTTCTAGTTCTCTCCAATCTTACTATCTTTAGGTCAACTACTGTTATCTGTGATTTCACACCGCTGCTTTGAAGATTGATGCGCATGCGGGTTGACGGCCTTCTTCACATAATCCCTCATCGTAATGAGATTAGTATACAAACTTAAAGCACACGGTATTGGGGGTTCAGTATTGATGTGGATAGAGAACTGGCTGGCAGACAGGAAGCAAAGAGTAGGAGTAAACAGGTCCTTTTCACAATGGCAGGCAGTGACTAGTGGGGTACCGCAAGGCTCAGTGCTGGGACCCCAGCTATTTACAATATATATTAATGATTTGGATGAGGGAATTGAATGCAACATCTCCAAGTTTACGGATGACACGAAGCTGGGGGGGCAGTGTTAGCTGTGAGGAGGATGCTAGGAGGCTGCAAGATGACTTGGATAGGCTGGGTGAGTGGGCAAATGCATGGCAGATGCAGTATAATGTGGATAAATGTGAGGTTATCCACTTTTGTGGCAAAAACAGGAAAGTAGACTATTACCTGAATGGTGACTGATTAGGAAAAGGGGAGATGCAACGAGACCTGGGTGTCATGGTACACCAGTCATTGAAAGTAGGCATGCAGGTGCAGCAGGCAGTGAAGAAAGCGAATGGTATGTTAGCATTCATAGCAAAAGGATTTGAGTAGAGGAGCAGGGAGGTTCTACTGCAGTTGTACAGGTTCTTGGTGAGACCACACCTGAAGTATTGCGTACAGTTTTGGTCTCCTAATCTGAGGAAGGACATTCTTGCCATAGAGGGAGTACAGAGAAGGTTCAACAGACTGGTTCCTGTGGTCAGAACTTTCATATGAAGAAAGACTGGATAGACTCGGCTTGTACTCGCTAGAATTTAGAAGATTGAGGGGGGATCTTATATACACTTACAAAATTCTTAAGGCGTTGGACAGGCTAGATGCAGGAAGATTGTTCCCGATGTTGGGGAAGTCCAGAACAAGGGGTCACAGTTTAAGGATAAAGGGGAAATCTTTTAGGACTGAGATGAGAAAAAAAAAATTTAAACAGAAAGTGGTGAATCTCTGGAATTCTCTGCCACAGAATGTAGTTGAGGCCAGTTCATTGGCTATATTTAAGAGGGAGTTAGATGTGGCCCTTGTGGCTAAAGGGATTAGGGGGCATGGAGAGAAAGCAGGTACAGGATACTGAGTTGGATGATCAGCCATGATCATATTGAATGGAGGTGCAGGCTCGAAGGGCCGAATGGCCTACTCCTGCACCTATTTTCTATGTTTCTATGTTTCTATGTAACTCCTCATAAAATAAAGATCAAACTTCAAACTGGTAAATTCTCTTTTAATCTTACTATTTTGTAGGGTTTCAGTTAAAGAGCCATAGAGTCATTGAATGATACAGCGTGGAAACCAACCCTTTGGCCCAACTTGCCCACACTGGCCAACATGTCCCAGCTACACCAGTCCCACCTGCCTGCGTTTGGCCCATATCCCTCCAAACCTGTCCTATCCATATACCTGTCTAGCTGCTTCTTAAATGTTGGGATAGTCCCAGCCTCAACTACGTCCTCTGGCAGCTTGTTCTATACACCCACCACCCTTTGTGTGAAAAGTGTCTTGACCCGAAACGTCACCCATTTCTTCTCTCCCGAAATGCTTCTCTTCCGGCTGAGTTACTCCAGCATTTTGTTTCTATCTTCGGTGTATATCCAGCATCTGCAGTGGCTGCTCAAGAGCAACTGCCTAACAGCGCCAGTGATCTGGGTTCAATCCTGACTATGGGTGCTATCTGTACGGGATTTGTACATTTTCCCCGTGACCTGTGTGTGTTTTCTTCGAGATCTTCAGTTTCCTCCCCCACTCCAAAGACTTACGGGTTTGTAGGTTAATTGCCTTGGTGTAAATGTAAAATTGTTCTTCGTATGTGTAGGGTAGCATTAATGTGCGGGGATCGCGGGTCGGTGCGGGCCTGGTGGGCTGAAGGGCCTGTTTCCGTGCTAAATCCCTAAACTAAAGTAAACTAAACTTATATTGATGGATATTGATTTTTTTGGCATGGAACATGAGGCCTCGTTAAGTTACCATGGCTCATTGAGTTTGGGCGATGATGTAAGCCATCACTCCACTGCCTTCAAGGATTCTTGCATTATGCAGAACTTATAGTGCAGTGAATTACTGAAGCACAAGTCTGATGCTGTCCACAGCTCATTTGTACCGCTACCTCTCCATGGCCCCTGCCAAAGGAGGAACTTAACAGGCAAAGCCTTCTCTAAAAATTGAAAAATTATTCACTGTTATTTCTTGCATTAAACAAAACAAGGTTTTGTTTTATTGTTTAATTTATTTATTATCCAGAATCCATGCATCACTGGCAAGACTAGCATTTATTGCCTATCCCCACTTACCTGAAGAGGCCATTTAAGAGTCAACAATGTTGATGGGTTGTTAAGTAGGGAGAACTAATTACCCGTCCCTGTATGGTATTTATGAATCTGGAAGTAGTAGAAACAAGGAACTACTGAGCACAAGTCAGAAGCAGGTTACCATCCCAAAACATTATCTATCCATGAATATTCCAGACCTGCTGAGTTAACCCAGCACTTTTGTGAATCTGTTGAGTTTTACTTCTCTGGTGGTTTGTTGGTGACCATAATGCCTATTATTTCTTTAATTCTGGATTTTCCCCAATGCCTGTTGCAGCAGGATTTGAGCGCAAGCTCCTGGAGTGCTAGTCTCTACATTAATATTCGATTACCACATTGTGCCATCACTCCTAACCACATGACTCCATTAGAGCAGAATTTTAGGTGGAATACAATATGCAGCCATCACGATACCGCGTGTATAGTTCATGCAGCCAAGATGGTGGTAGCAGCGGTAGTGTTACTGGCTCACAGCGCCACAGACCCAGGTTCAATCTTGAATACGGGTGCTTGTCTGTAAGGAGTTTGTACGTTCTCTCCGTGACCTATGTGGGTTTTCTCCGGGTGCTCCGGTTTCCTCCCACACTCCAAAGACGTACAGGTTTGTAGGTTAATTGGTGAGGTATAAATGTAAAATTGTCCCTAGAATGTGTCGATTAGGAACTTAAACATTTCTGGACTGATATTTTTGAAATAACTTCAGAAGTTATTAATACAAAACTGGACCCAGACACAAAATTAATAATACTTGGAATATCAGAACAAAGCTTAACACTCACAACAAACCAAAGAAATTTCCTCAATTACAGTATAATAACCGGAAAGAAATTAATATTAAAATTTTGGAAAGGCCCTACAACCCCCACAATTAAAATGTGGATCACGGAAATGTCGGAGACCCTATACTTAGAAAGAATTAGACTTGTCTTAATGGACAAACAAGATCTTTTCCATAAAATTTGGTCTCCATTCATTAACTATCTGAAGGGATAGATTGGCACAGCACGAGGACCCAGCTGAAACTTGAACTCAGGAATAGATGAAAAGCTATACTTTATAACCTACGAACCTATCTCCATTGACGTATTACAGGTAACCCATTCCACCTCCCTTGTTATTCTGTTGTGTTTTTTTTTTGCTTTCTTTTTTATTTGTAACTTTCTACCCTCTCTTTTTCCCTCTTTCTATAAAAAATAAAAACACTAGAAGCAGAAGTAATTGATAATGGAAAATTTTAATAATGTATGACTGATGTATATGAAAAGTTTTTTTACTATAATATGTAACTACATTTTATAATATGTCTACTTCTAATAAATAAATAAATAAATAAATAAATTTAAAGTGTCGATTAGGCATGGACTCGGTGGGTCGACGGGCCTGCTTCTGTGCTGTATCTCTAACGTAAACAAAAGAAGTGTTGTCTGTGCTAGAATTTGCATTGGGCTCTTTCTTTCTCCTGAATTTGGCAATCCATACAAGGGAACAGTTTAGGATATCAAGGCTAACCCTAACTTATCTGATCCAACCACCAGGTGCCCAATACTCATGGGCCCTGCTCCATGTGGAGATGGAGTGGAAGATGCAAAAGGCGTTGCTAGGTGGTTGGTGGAGAATGGAAGTAATGGGGTGATGGAATCTACATCAAGCAATGAGCAGTTGTCAGCCACAGTTACCAGGTGGCCACTGGAATGGAGCTACAAACCCTGGCTTTGTTTGTTTCTCCTTTGCTCTGGAAGCTGAAACCAGTGGTTAGGCAACGAACAAATTCTTGGCAGAAATCCACACAAGCAGGAATCCATCGAGAGGCCCACCTTTGATTCCAACATGTCGGATGAATAAAGCTGGTGATCGTCAGCCTACTGTGGTACATTATCTGCCCGTGTCAAGCAGCATAGATGACGAGAATGTTATACGTCAAAAATAAAAATTGCAAACTTTGCAGGGACTTCATAATCATAATCATAATTTATTAGCCAAGTATGTTTTGCAACATGTGAGGAATTTGATTTGCCATACAGTCACATCAAAAAAGCAACAAGACAGAACTACATCAAAATTTGACATAAATATCCATCACAGCGGCTCCTCCCCATTCCCCATTCCAATAAAATCTTATCTTCTTTCCTCCTTTTCTCCCGCTGTCGGGGGAGTCGAACCATCCACAGTCAGGGTGATTGAAGCTCCCGCAGCCGGCGATCGAAGCTCTGGCGTCAGGGCGATCGAAGCTCCCGCGTTGAGACAGTCAAAACACCCACGGCTTGGAGCTCCCGAAGTCAGTCTCTAACCAGGGTCCGCGAGCTCCATGTTGTTGAAGTCCGCAGGCTCCCGCGGTTGGAGCTTCGAGGTCCCAGCAAGAGGCCGCAAGCTCCACGATGTTAGGCCGCAGTGCTGACAGAGAGACATGGAAAAAGTTGCATCTCTGTCGAGGAAAGAGATTTTAAAAAGTTTCCGCCCCAACCATCCCCCACATAATATAAAACTAAATATTAACAAAAACAGACATTTTACAACAAACTAAAAACACAAAGAAGGAAAAGGACGAGACAGGCCGTTAGCGAGGCAGGACAAACAGGATCTGTGGAAAGAGAAACAGACTTAATGCTCATGGCTGAACCGGCATTAGAAACAAATTTTGCAGGATATCCAGGCAGAGTTGAGAGTTGTGGTGACTAACGTCAACATAGAGCACTACTGAATATCTGACCGAGGAGTGCTTTCTGTTGACATTGGACACCACCATGGTGGTGATTATTTTACCAGTATTCCAGGGAAGTGAATTCTATTCCCACCATGGTACTTCAAGAATTTTAATTTTGATTTTGAAAAATAATGTGAAAATAACATACTTGTAGCAGTGGAGTTATCAAGATGCTGTTGGATTGCTGTAACAATTCAACAGGCTTCCTCGTGCTGCTTATGGAGGGAAGGATACTCTTCCTTTCAAGCGGAGATACACACAAAATGCTGGAGTAACTCAGCGGAACAGGCAGCATCACGGAGAGAAGGAATGCGTGACTGAATCTCAGTCTGAAGAAGGGTCTCGACCTGAAACGTCACCCATTCCTTCCAGTATCCAGAGATACTGCCTGTTCCACTGTTACTCCAGCATTTTGTGTCTATCTTCTTTGCTTTCTCTCCAATTCTGTGGTGACTTAAGGGCCTGTCCCACTTACGTGTCCTTGGCACGCAAATTACATGACCTCGTGGTCACGTTGAGGCGCACAGGCATCGTATGGCCATGCGAGGCCGGTCCCACTGAGAAGCGTGGAGGGGTATGTAGTTGTGCGCGACATCGCACGGGGCTCCGAAAATTTTGTAGCGAACAAAACTTCGCGCGCCAACGGCCTGTCGTGTAACTGACGGCCAAAGTGGGACAGGCCCAAGACCCTGGCGCGACGCAACATGTCACCTCCAACAGCAGCAGAAGCAGGCAAATGATCGCCGAGCTCGGCCTGGGGTTCATGGCCGTTACGGCCCGGATCCACCCCCACTCCTACTACCAGAGCGGGGCCAAGACAATTGGAGATAGACACAAAGTGCTGGAGTAACTCAGCGGGACCGGCAGCATCTCTGGAGAGAAGCAATGGGTGGCGTTTCAGGTCAAGACCCTTCTTTTCAGAGTGAAGAAGAGTCTCGACCCGAAACATCACCAATTGCTTCTCTCCAGAGATGCTGCTGGTCCCGCTGATTTACTCCAGCTTTGTGTCCATCTTCAAATGACGTCACACGCTCCAGACGGCTGTGCGTACGCATGAAATCGCGCGCGACCTTCGCGGGACCGTCGCGGCTCAACGCGACCACGAGGTCACATAATTTGCGTGCCAAGGACACATAAGTGGGACAGGCCCTTTAGTTTAGTTTAGTTTAGAAATACAACGTGGAAACAGGCCCTTCGGTGTAAACCAGTATCTGCAGTTCCTTCCTACACATTCCTTTTCCTGTTGTCCTTCAGGTAGATGTGCCTGGTCCTTCACTGACATGGACTGCAGGAGACAGCAGAGGAGTGGTCAACTCCCCATCCACGTCAGCGATGCTGAGGTTGAAAGGGTCAGCAGCTTCAAGTTCCTCAGTGTGCACATCACCGAGGACCCTTCTTGGACACTTCACACGGACACAATAACTAAGAAAGCCCGCCAGCGGCTCATTTTCCTGAGAAGACTGAGGAAGTTTGGCATGAACGCCAGCATCCTCACAAACCTCTACAGTTGCACCATCGAGAGTCTGCTGATGGGCTGCATCACAGTCTGGTACGGGAACTGTTCTGCCCACAGCCGTATATCACTACAGAGAGTGGTGAAGGCGGCACAGCACATCACTGGCAACTGTCTCCCGGCCATTCAGGACATTTTCCACAGGCGGTTCCTGCGGAAGGCACACAGCATCATGAAGGACCACAGCCAGCCAGCACGCAGACTGTTCTCCTTGTTACCGTCAGGCAGACGATATAGGAGCATAGCTGCACGCACCACCAGACTTAAGAACAGTTTTTATCATCATGCCATCAGGCTTTTGAACTCATAAACACATCATATATGTTGATTATTTTATTTATTATTGTCTTTTACCAATGTCACTCTTGTCTTATCTTTTTTTTTACCTTAATTTTTTCCTTGTAATATCATTGCTGAGGTGGCCCGTCTTGTCTTGTCAAAAACATTTCATTGTACCGTTGACCCTGTGTTAACCTACATATAATAAATAAAACTGATCTGAACTGAACACTTCTCAAGCCATTGAGGGGCTTCAGCAAGGGAATCAGTTGCATGAAGACCACCGCCTTCAAGAACATTGAAGGTTGGCCAGCATCTACTCTGACAGGGCAAGTTTCTCCTTTGCAGCAAAGTGCCTCAACCCAAGGACAATTTTCCTTGAAGTGCTAGCATGTAAATGTACTCCGCTCCACACGACTGATGTCCTTCATTGCTGAATAAACACCCAGACTCATGAAGCAGTTGATAGGAATACAAACAATGATCTGGGAGAATTTGTTGCATATGGAGTTGTTGTGTGAATAGTTTATATTAACTGAATGATTTAGATATTTACATGAAGTATATCGAGCAATGTTTGAATGAACTAAGACTGCATGATGTTACACTCCATGGATCAGAAACTGCATGAGAATAATTCCAACACGGTCAGGTTTTGACTACCCAGGGCCCATAAATACATGAACATGAACATAGGAAGTAGAAGAAGGAGTGGCCATTTCCCCCCTCATGCCTACTCCATCAATGGGATGATCCTTTGCTACAGTAACACTTTCCGCTTTATGTGTTGGAATACAAAAGAGCTTGTTAGAGATGCATTGGCCATCAAGTGATCTAAACGTATTATTTTGGGGAGAACCATTGGTGGAAAGTGGTTATATATCACTTTTGGCTTTGTTTCACTGAGCATCCCAACCCACACTTCACAAGTTTTAGGAGTAGAATTAGGCCATTCGGCCCGTCGAGTCCACTCCGCCATTCAATCATGGCTGATCTCTGGTCCTAATCCCATTTTCCTGCCTTCTCCCCATAACCTTTGACACCTGCTCTAATCAAGAATTTGTCTATCTCCGATAGACTTCTTTGGAATGTGGGGGGAACCAGAGCACCCAGAGGAAACCCACCAGGTCATAAGGAGAACATGCAAACTCTGCACAAATAATATATGGAGGCGAGGATTGGACCTAGGTTGCTGGACCTTTGAGGCAGAGGCTCTTCCAGCAGTGCCACTGCCTCCCCCTCCCCCCCTCACCACCCCCTACTTATGTAGCAGTCAAACTAAGTAGATGGGGGTATGCAGTAGGATGGCTGGACAAACCTATCTAGGCTAAAGTAAGTATCCTGCCAGAAACCAATGGTCAGCATGCATAAGATATCATAATCCTTGGACCCTACAAGACATCATGTCAACCATTCCAGATTGTACCTGCAGCCGAAGGTGCCTGACATGTTCCTGACAAGTTGTTATTCAATATAGCGGCACGGTGGTGCAGCGGTAGAGTTGTTGCCTTACAGCGTTTGCAGTGCCATAGACCTGGGTTCGATCCCGACAACGTGTGCTGCCTGTACGAAGTTAGTACGTTCTCCCCGTGACCGCATGGGTTTTCTCCGAGATCTTCTGTTTCCTCCCACACGCCAAAGACGTACAGGTTTGTAGGTTAATTGGCTTGGTGTATGTGTAAATTGTCCCTAATTTGTGTAGGATAGGGTTAATGTGCGGGGATCGCTGGTCGGCACGGACTTGTTAGCCCGAAGGGCCTGTTTTCAGGCTGTATTTCCAAACTAAACTAAACCAAATAGGTTAGTCAGCAAATTGTGTATTTTGCAATATGTGATTGGATTGAGAAACGTGAAATCAATGACCAATGTGGCTGCTAGGATTCTGTGATTGATTTGCTTCCATAATGGGCAGCATTGATTCTTCAGATCAATTGCTGGGAAGTGTCCTGACAACAGAAATTGAGTAAAACTAAAGAAAACTCTGTGGGATTTAGAACAATTGACAATAGGTGCAGGAGGAGGCCATTCGGCCCTCCGATCCAGCACCGCCATTCACTGTGATGATGGCTAATCATCCACAATCAGTACCCCGTTCCTGCCTTCTCCCCATATCCCATTTCTCCGCTATCTTTAAGAACTCTATCTAAATCTCTCTTGAAAGCATCCAGAGAATTGGCCTCCACTGCCTTCTGAGGCAGATAATTCCACAGAATGACAACTCTCTGGGTTAAAAAGTTTTTCCTCACCTCCGTTCTAAATGGCCAATCACTTATTCTTAAACTGTGGCCCCTGGTTCTGGACTCCCCCAACATCGGGAACATGAGGGTCTTATTTCACAGAACCATTCAGAATACACAGGTGGATTAACAAAAAGATTGTGAAGGAGAGGTTGGAGGTAGGGGACATGGTCATGGGATCATGGGTTGGTCAAATTAAGTCAAATATCTAGAGGGTTTTATTGTCATATGTACCTAAACAGAACAATGTGATTCTTACATGCAGCAGCAGAACAACAGGTTTATAAACACAGTATTGTACTCAATAGATAATATAATTAGCAAACAAAAAAGAAAGTTCAACAAATAAAAAAATACAATATTGTGCAAAAACAAAATAAAGCCCAGAGTCACGTGAAACCCAGGAAGTTCAAACTTTAGAGTTTAGTTGGAGTTTGTAGTGTTTAATAGCCTGATGGCTGTGAGAATAAGATGTTTCTCAACCTGGACGTTACAATTTTCAGAGGTAGACAAAAATGCTGGAGAAACTGGAGAAGCAGGTGAGGCAGCATCTATGGAGCGAAGGAAATAGGCAACATTTTGGGCCGAAACCCTTCTTCAGACTGACATAGGGTGGGGTGGGTGGAAAGAAGAAAGGAAGAGGAGGGGCCAGAGGGCTGAGGGAGAGCTGAGAAGGGGAGGAGACAGCAAGGGCTACCGGAAATTGGAGGTCAATGTTCAAGCCGCTGGGGTGCAGACTGCCCAAGCGGAATATGAGGTGCTGTTCCGCCAATTTTCAGACTCCTATACCTTCCTCCTGATAGCAGGAGTGAAATGAGAGCATGGCCAGGTTTTTGTGTGTTCTTAATGATGATGGGTGTCTTTTTGAGCAACACCCCTTATAGCTCCCCCTCGATGATGAGGAAGTCAGAACGCATGATGGACCCTGTTCACCACTGAACTAAACTAAAATTTTAGCAATCTTCTTCGTTCCTGGGCATTTGAGTTGTGAAACCAGGCCGTGATGCAACTAGTCAATATGTTCTCCACCGTACCCTTGTAGAAGTTCAAGAGAGTGTTCACTGACATACCAAATCAAAACTGTAATACAGAGAATTTGCTTCATACAATAAATACATTTTTGATCAAGCAAAAACATAGAAGTAGTGGAGCATGAAACATTGGAGCAGGCCAGGAGGTCTACTCATAAATGTTGAGCGCCCAGAAAACTAATTGAAACATTTTTTAGTGCTTGAGTCAATGAGGTGTGTAAGCCCGTTACCTTCCATGCAGGGCAAGTTGCAAACCATGTGTTTGGCTATGATTCATGCATTAACATTAACCTCATCCGTGGCACATGCACATAATTAGCAGTTGCTGGAAAATATAGGTGGACAGGACTGTGATGGTTGGCAGCACACCCCAAAAAAGCTCATACCTTAGGCTGCAGCATAATCAATGAGTCGCACCCTGGCCACTCCCTCTTCTCCCCTCTCCCATCGGGCAAAAGGTATAGAAGAGTGAAATACTGCAGTTGTACAGGGTATTGGTGAGACTACACCTGGAGTATTGTGTACAGTTTTGGTCTCCAAATCTGAGGAAAGACATTCTTGCCATAGAGGGAGTACAGAGAAGGTTCACCAGACTGATTCCTGGGATGTCAGGACTTTCATATGAAGAAAGATTGGATAGACTTGGCTTTTACTCGTTAGAATTTAGAAGATTGAGGGGTTATCTTATACAAACTTACAAAATTCTTAAGGGGTTGGACAGGCTAGATGCAGGAAGTTTGTTCCCGATGTTGGGGAAGTCCAGGATAAGGGGTCACAGTTTAAGGATAAAGGGGAAATCCTTTAGGACCGAGATGAGACAAACATTTTTCACACAGAGAGTGGTGAATCTCTGGAACTCTCTGCCACAGAAAGTAGTTGAGGCCAGTTCATTGGCTATATTTAAGAGGGAGTTAGATGTGGCCCTTGTGGCTAAAGGGATCAGGGGGTATGGAGAGAGGGCAGGTACAGGATACGGAGTTGGATGATCAGCCATGATCATATTGAATGGCGGTGCAGGCTCGAAGGGCCGAATGGCCTACTCCTGCACCTATTTTCTATGTTTCTATGTTTCTATGAAAACGCACACCTCCAGATTCAGGGACAGTTTCTTCCCAGCTGTTATCAGGCAACTGAATCATCCTACCACAACCAGAGGGCAGCCCTGAACTACTATCTACCTCATTGGTGACCGTCAGATTATCCTTGATTGGACTTTGCTGACCTTACCTTGCACTAAACATCATTCCCTTATCATGTATCTATACACTGTAAATGGCTCAATTGTGATCACGTATTGTCTTTCTGCTGACTGGAGCACGCAGCCAAAGCTTTTCACTGTACCTTTATCTTTTTCTGTTATAAAAACGAACCACATCTTATGCTCGGAGTAGATGATGCTGTGTCATTGGGACTTGACTGCCAGAATATGCCTTATACAACATAACCATAACTTTACCCTTTATTTTCCAGGCTTAGCTTGCAAATGCAGCAAATGTGAAATACAGTGCATTCAGAAAGTATTCAGACCCCTTCAATTTTTCCACATTTTGGTACGTTACAGCCTTATTCTAAAATGGATTAAATTCATTTTTTAACATCAATCTACACACAATACCCCATAATAAAAAAAGTGAAAACAGGTGTTTAGAAATGTTTGCAAAGTAATAAAGAAAGAAATAACTGAAATGTCACATTTACATAAGTATTTAGACCCTTTACTCAGTACTTTGTTGAGGCACCTTTGGCAGTGATTACAGCCCCAAGTCTTCTTGGGTATGACGCTACAAGCTTGGCACACCTGTATTTGGGTAATTTCTCCCATTCTTCTCTGCAGATCCTCTCAGCTCTGTCAGGTTGGATGGGGAGTGTCGATGCACAGCTATTTTCAGGTCCCTCCAGAGATGTTCCATCGGGTTCAAGTCTGGACTCTGGCTGGGCCACTCAAGGACATTCACAGACTTGTCACGAATCCACTCCTGCCTTGCCTTGGCTGTGTGGGTCATTGTCCTGTGGGAAGGTGAACCTCTGCCCCAGTCTGAGGTCCTGAACGTTATGGAGCAGGTTTTTATCAATGATCTCTCTGTACTTTGCTCCGTTCATCTTTCCCTCGATTCTGACTAATCTCCCAGTTCCTGCCAATGAAAAACATCCCCACAGCATGATGCTGCCACCAACATGCTTCACCGTAGGTATGGTATTGACCAGGTGATGAGCGGTGCCTGGTTTCCTCCAGACATGATGCTTGACCATCAGGCCAATGAGTTCAATCTTCGTTTCATCAGACCAGAGAATCATTTTTGTCATGGTCTGAGAGTCCTTTAGGTGTCTTTTGGCAAATTCCATGCGGGCTGTCATATGCCTTTTACTGAGGAGTGGGTTCCGTCTGGCCATTCTACCATAAAGGCCTGTTTGGTGAAGTGCTGCAGATATAGTTGTCCTTCTGGAAGCTTCTCCCATCTCCACAGCGGAACTGCTCAGTTTGGCCGGGAGGCCAGCTCTATGAAGAGTCCTGCTGGTTCCAAGGTTCTTCCATTTAAGAATGACGGAGGCCACTGTGCTCTTCGGGACCTGCAATGCTGCAGAAATTGTTTTATACCCTTCCACAGATCTGTGTCTCGACACAATCCTCTCTCGGAGGTCTCTGGACAATTTCTTCATCTCATGGCTTGGTTTTTGCTCTGACATGCACTGTCAACTGTGGGACATTATATAGACTGGTGTGTGCCTTTCCAAATCATGTCTCAAGGATAATCAATGGAAACAGGATGAACCTAAGTTCAATTTTGAGTGTCATTTCAAAGGGTCTGAATACTTATGTAAATGTGATATTTAAATTTTATTTTTTTAATTACTTTGCAAAAATTTCTAAACTCCTGTTTTTGCTTCTTGATTCTGGGGTATTGTGTGTCGTTTGATGGTTAAAAAAAAAGAATTTAATCCGTTTTAAAATAATGCTGTAACGTAACAAATTGTGGAAAAAGTGAAGTGGTCTGAATACTTTCTGAATGCACTGTAAAACTAAAAGAATCCTGAAAATGCTCAACAGATCATGCAGCATTGGTGGAATGAGAAACAGAATTAATATCTCAGATGCAGAACCCTTTTGAACTGACAATCAGAAAACTTGGGAAGAGGGAAGTGTCTAAATTCAACAGCATACTGATAGATTCTAAACAAAAACAATATTTTATATAGCAGGCCCTTCATCCCACCAAGTACGCACCGACCAGCGATCCCTGCACATTAATTCCATCCTACACACACTGGGGACAATTTACATTTATACCAAACAAATTAACCTACAAACCTGTACGTCTTTGGAATGTGAGAGGAAACCGAAGATCTCGGAAAAAAACCCACGCAGCCAAGGGGAGAACGTACAAACTCCGTACAGACAGGCGCCTGTAGTCGGGTTCGAATCCGGGCCGCTTGCGCTGCAAGGCAGCAAGTCTACCACTGTGTCACCGTAGGGAATGTTAAATAATTTTTGATCATAATGGCTGATAGAATTTAAATTACAATTTGCACAATGGCTTGGTAAAATAGAAATAAATAATTTGCATGTTTTTGTGGCACATGTCATGCTGTCCCAAACATTTTGACAGTAAAATAATTGTGGTCACTGCAGTCTATGGAGGGAGATGCCACTTCCAGCTGGTACACAATAAAATCTCTCAAACAATGACAGACATGACCAGATCAGTGGTTTTCATGCCAATGGATATCATTGTCTGATCATCTAATAAAACAGATGGGATTTGATTCACACCTCAAGTATGTTTCAGTTCTACTGACAGTACATCTTTACGTTGGTACTGCCCTGAATGGTCATCTTAGGATATATGCTCAGGTGTCTGCGATGGTACTTAAACCTTTATCTTCTGATGTCTACAGAAGGAAATAACTTCATTTCTATCTTCAGAACCATTCTTTTCCGACCCTTGCCCCTGTGAAGTGCCATTGTTTCTGTTTGCAAGGGTAAGAAAAAGGATGTGTCATAGTAGTTGAAGATCGTTGTGAAGAACTTGTACACAAGAGAGCGAAACAAACTAGCTTCACTTCAAATAAGCTTGTTTTTTCTCTTGAGCAAAACACAAAGTGCTGGAGAAACTCAGCGGGCCAGGCGACATCTGGGAAGGAGACAGACAGGTGCGTTTTTTGTTGGGACCCTTCTTCGGACTGATCGTAGTAGGGGGAGAAAGCTGGAAAAAAGAAGTGGGACTGGGACAAAGCCTGGCAAGTGACAGGTGGATACAGATGGGAAAGATCCTGACCCTAAACATTGCCTGTCCTCTCCTCGCCCAGTCGCTGCCCGATCTGTTGATTTCCACCAGCACTTTTTGTGTTGTGCTCATGAGCCTAGCATCTGTAGTCTCTTTCACCCCTCTTGAGTTTTCTCTTGTTTTTCTCTCCTTTTGAGTCCTGTGAAGCATCTTCAACTTGAAACTCATACTCTGTTTCTTATTCCACAGATATTCCTAGGCTGCGGGACTTGAAGACTAAAGTGATGATGCCGTCCAGATTTAGCACACTTGCCATCCTCAGTGATGGTAGGTTCTGTCAAAGTAACCTTGGTAAGCATCTTGCCCAACATCTAGTTTGCACCACAGTACTGCAGTAATGATGGGTGACTACATCTGGATGGTATCGGGACGACAGATGGCACAATGGGCTAAGTGTTCGGCTGGCAACCGGAAGGTAGCCGGTTCGAATCCCGCTTGGAGCGCATACTTTCGTTGTGTCCTTGGGCAAGACACTTCACCCACCTTTGCCTGTGTGTGAATGTGTGTGAGCGATTGGTGGTGGTCGGAGGGGCCGTAGGCGCAGATTGGCAGCCACGCTTCCGTCAGTCTGCCCCAGGGCAGCTGTGGCTACAGAAGTAGCTTACCACCACCGAGTGTGACTGAGGAGTGAATGAATAATGCGATGTAAAGCGCCTTGAGTATTAGAGCGCTATATAAATCCCATCCATTATTATTATTATCAAGTTCGTGGGGTGGAAGATTGCAACCTTCACGTGGTCCGCCCTGTTTCGACTAATGCAATAAACTCGACGTGCACCAATGGAAGATCAAATAGAACAAGTTGTCCAACAACTTTAGGCTGTGCACGCCACACGAACGAAGAAGAGGTACCAAGTTCGCAAGCATTTTCTGTGGCTGCTGCAACTGCATTTTTTCCAATCTTTGCAGTTAAAAAAAATGGGCAGTTCCTAGCAGCAAGAGACTGAAAGGAATTGTTCTGAGGATAAACATTTCGAATTCCAACATCTAAGTTTTTTTGATTTTCATCCATTATCATAAACCTAACTCAACAATGTGGTCACCATTAAATCAAGGGTTCCTGCCATTGAGGAAGAAAGTTTCAGTTTCAGTTTAGTTTATTGTCAAGTGTACCTAGGTACAGTGAGAATCTGTTGTTGCATGCAAAGCAGTCAGTAGAAAGACAATACATGATTACCATCAATCCATTTACAATGCATAGATACATGATAAGGGAATAACATTTAGTGCAAGGTACAGCCAGCAAAGTCCGATCAAGGATAGTCCGATGGTCACCAAAGAGATAGATAGTAGTTCAGCACTGCTCTCTGGTTGTGGTAGGATGATTCATTTCAGTTGGTTGATAACACACCTTCATCAGCATCTTAGCACAACAAGGAAGGGACCTTATCATCAACACTTAACTTCAATCTGAACCTCCCCCAAAGCTTAATTTAATAAACTTTTAATTTGCCAAACTAGAAAATCTTATTGCGATATGAACTATCTAGCAAGTGCCAAATAGGGTCACCCAAGGCTTGTTGGACATGTTCTACAAGGTCTCATCACATGACCTCCCACCGCAAATATTCCATCCCCACTCTATTGCCATGAGAGAGAAATTGTCCTTGTTTCATTTGTGTAGTTGCTGTGAAAGTAATGGAGAAGCACATGAATGATAATGTTGTGTCACCTGACATCTTTCCATGCCATCGGGAAGATGAAGGTATTATTCTTCTACTCATTATTTGTCAGTATCAGCAAAATTGTTCAATCAAACGTTTTTTCATGATGACCAGAAGGTTAGCCCGTATTCCTGGAGACTCTGGGGGTAATTCTGATGCATTGCCAACTGCTTACTAACAAGTGATTGCAGGTAAAATGACCAGCCTTGTGGATACATTGGAATTAAACACAGGAGCAATGAGAGTAAAGACTTTGAACACTTTGCTCTTTACAAAGTCAAAGGACACAAAACCGACCAAATGCTATAACCCCTGACTGTTCTTCCTTTACTCCTTGATATTATTGGAAGCTATATTATCTGGACTCAAACAGAACATCTACATCTGACCTCTGCTAAAACATTGTCTCTTTTCCCTCAACGTGCCTGGTTTGGAACTCAATGTTGCTCCTTAATCTCCAAAAGCTGTTCTGGAAATTAACTGAAAATCAACCTTTTGGGGTCCCTGCAAGAGCAACCCCAAGTTCCTTTGCACCTCCGACCTTGGAATCCTCTGCCCATTAAGATGGACAGAAAGTGCTGGAGCAATTCAGCAGGTCAGGCAGCATCGCTGGAGAAGATGGATAGGTGACCTTTCGGGATGGGACCCTTCTTCAAACTGATTGCAGTGAGGGGAGGGGGGGGGGGTGGTGTGGGGAGAAAATTGAATCAAGATTAAAAAAAACAGGACAAATCAGGCCAGCAACAGATAACCTCAGGCAATCAGGTTCACTGATAGGCCAATTGTTGGCTAAAGATTCCAAGAGGCATACATTGTTGTGAAATGGGGAACTGGCTAATTGACTTTTCGTGGAGGAAGAGAGGGAAAATGAGGGGGGGGGGAGGGGGGGAGGGGGGTTGGGAGAGCAGGAGGGGAAGGGGAGGGAGGAGTATGTAGAAGTTACCTAAAATTTGAGAATTCAACATTCATACCACTGGGTTGTAAGGTACCCAAGAGAAATATGAGGTGCTGTTAATAGTCTAAACCTTTATTCTTCTACCAAAGTGTATGATGGTGAACATTCCTGCGCTGTATTCCATTTTCCTTCTTTGCCCACTCTCCCAACCTGTCCAAGTCCTTCAGCAGGCTCCCTGCTTCCTCAACTCTACCAGTTTCTTCTATTTTCGTACCATCCGCAAGCTTGGCCACAAAGCCATCGATTTGATCAACCAGATCATTAACATATACTGTGAACACCACTTGTCACTGGCTGCTAACCAGAAAAAGCCCCCTTTATTCCCACTATTCTGCCTGCCAACCAATTTTCTATCCATGTTAGTACCTTGCCTCTAATACCAAGGGCTTTCATCTTCTTTAACAGCTTCACATGTGGCACCTTATTAAAGACTCTCTAAAAAGGCTTTGCACTATTATTGTTTGTTTCTAATATATTGTTTTTTTGTTGTTGTTTAGTACGATGCTTATGGGCCTGTTCCACTTAGGCGACTCTTATGGTGGCTGCCAGGGACTAATTTTAATGGAATTCACCTACAACACCTGGCGACAACCTACAACAGCAAAAATTGTCGCCACTGTCGCCAAAATATTTTCACCATGTTGAAAATGTTGTGGCAGTCACCTGTAGTCGCCTAAATTCACCTAAGTGGGACAGGCCCATTACTGTGCACTATGCTTCCCTATCCATTGTGCTGCTGCCACTGAGAATATCATGATTCCATTTTGGGACATATGACAAGAAAACATTCTTGAGTCTTGAGTCTTGTCTCTTGACTCCTAATGGGCCTGTCCCACTGAACGAGTTCACCCAAGAGGTCACCCGAGTTTAAAAACAAATCAAACTCTTGGTAACACGTTGAATGTACATTGCGGGTACTTCCGATCTCGGGACGTCTCTTAACGGCTCGTATCGCTAACGGCAGGTACTCAGGAACCGCGGTAAGCTCGTGAAGAATCGTGAAGATTTTTCAACATCTTGAAAAATGTCCACGAGAGCCCCGAGTACCTACGAGCGCCCATTACCGTAACTCTCCGAGTTCGAATCACGGGAAACTCGGGAGAACTCTTGAATTAGCTCGTACAGTGGGACAGGCCCATAATAATGCACTCTAAATTCTTACCAACCACTGAAGTCAGACTAACTCAGTGGGACAGGCAGCATCACTGGATAAAAGGAATCGGTAACATTTGGGGCCGAGAACCTTCTTCAGACTGGGAGTCAGGCGAGAGGAAGATACAGAGATATGGACGGGAAAAGGTGTGAAAATATGATGAAGTTCAAGGATTTCTTCTATCCAGAGATGCCGGCTGTCCCGCTGAGTTATTCCAGCATTTTGTGTCGATCTTTGGTGTAAACCAGCATCTGCAGTTCCTTCCTACATACCGAAGTCAGACTAACTGGAGCTATAATTTGTTCAAGAAAGAACTGCAGATGCTGGAAGATCGAAGGTACACAAAAATGCTGGAGAAACTCAGCGGGTGCAGCAGCATCTATGGAGCGAAGGAAATAGGCGACGTTTCGGGCCGAAACCCTTCTTCAGGCTGATGGGGGGTGGGGGGGAGAAGGAAGGAAAAAGGGAGGAGGAGGAGCCCGAGGGCGGGGGGATGGGAGGAGACAGCTCGAGGGTTAAGGAAGGGGAGGAGACAGCAAGGGCTAGCAAAACCGGGAGAATTCAACGTTCATGCCAACCAGACGCAAGCAACCCAGGCGGAATATGAGGTGCTGTTCCTCCAATTTCCGGTGTTGCTCACTCTGGCAATGGAGGAGACCCAGGACAGAGAGGTCGGATTGGGAATGGGAGGGGGAGTTGAAGTGCTGAGCCACCGGGAGTTCAGGTAGGTTATTGCGGACTGAGCGGAGGTGTTCGGCGAAACGATCGCAAACCTCCGCTTAGTCTCCCCGATGTATATCAGCTGACATCTAGACCAGCGGATGCAGTAGATGAGGTTGGAGGAGATACAGGTGAACCTTTGTCGCACCTGGAACAACTGCTTAGGTCCTTGAATAGAGTCAAGGGGGGAGGTGAAGGGACAGGTGTTGCATTTCTTGCGGTTGCAACGGAAAGTGCCCGGGGAGGTGGTGGTACGGGAGGGAAGGGAAGAATTGACAAGGGAGTTGCGGAGGGAGCGGTCTTTGCGGAAGGCAGACATGGGGGGAGATGGGAAGATGTGGTGAGTGGTGGGGCCACCTCCAACGTGGCCCCACCACTCGCCACATCCTCCCATCCCCCCGCCCTCGGGCTCCTCCTCCTCCCTTTTTCCTTCCTTCTCCCCCCCACCCCCCATCAGTCTGAAGAAGGGTTTTGGCCCGAAACGTCGCCTATTTCTTTCGCTCCATAGATGCTGCTGCACCCGCTGAGTTTCTCCAGCATTTTTGTGTACCTTGGAGCTATAATTTCCTTTCTTTGCCTTCCCTACTTGAGCAGTGGATTTTGGATGCCTCTACTGTTTATGTGCTCATGTTCTCACTTATTTTGTGACGGTGGGTATTTCAGGCAACACAGCATCCATCGCTACAGCCTCAGAATGTCTGACTAGGTTAACTCCAGGAAAAGGTCTTTAATTCCCAAATTTTCAACCTTCGAAAAAAACAATCACCAGCTACGTCTTCCAACACCAGATAATGAATTATATCACAGGAGAGTGTAGGATTATGATTTCATTAACAATGAACCACACAATAAAATGTGTGGTTTAAACTACATCCAATTCTCAAACATGCCAATATTCATGGACCAGTTCCATTGGAGAGAATATCCTTTACTCAAAATAGCTCAACATGAAGTTCTAACTTTGCAGTCACACCAGCAGTGTAACCATTTCATTGCTGGAGGTACAAGGCTGTGAAATGAAGATTACAATTTTAATAAACTAATGTCCCTGTCCCACTTAGGAAACCTGAACGGAAACCTCAGGAGACTTTGCGCCCCACCCATGGTTTCCCGGAGGTTCCCGGAGGTTTTTGTCAGTCTCCCTAATGGTCGAAAGTGGTTTCCGCTTCTTCCATGTTCCAGCGATTATTTCAAAAAATTAAAAACCGGCCGTGACTAAAAATAGGTTGCCGTTTTAAAAATCGGTAATTTTTTAGTCGAAGCCGGTTGCGATGCTAGTTGAAGGTGGTTGCCGGAGGTTGCAGGTGGTTGCCGGAGGTTGCAGGTAGTGGAAGGTAAGAAGGACAGGGGCATAAGTCCTTGCAGAGTTAAATGGGGATAGTTTTCACTCGTTAAAAATACAGCTTCTCTCTGTGTTTCCTTGAAGATTCCACAGAATATTTGAAGGTTTTAGGAAAAGGAGATGAATTGAGTAGGTGAATCGAGGACCAGTGGACATAGCTTTCAGGTGAAGGGGAAAAGATTTAATAGGAATCTGAACGGTAACCTTTTCACACAAAGGGTGTATGGAACGAGCTGCCAGAGCAGGTAGTTGAGGCAGGGACTATCCCAACATTTAAGAAAGTTAGACAGGCACATGGATAGGACAGATTTGGAGGGATATGGACCAAATGCTAGCAGATGGGACTAGTGTATCTGAGACATGTTGGCTGGTGTGGGAAAGGTGGTCCTGTTTCCACACTGTATCACTCTATGGCTCTATGAGATGTCTGTAGTTCCCACACACTCACAGCATCTGCCCTTCTGAGCCCTAGGTGTTGGCAATATCACTATCAAGATTTCATTCTGCTCTCTCTAGTCAAATGCTGTTTCGGTCTGCAACCAGGCACATTCACTCTCCCCCCCTTGCTCTCAAAACATGCTGTATCTTGATCCCATTGAACTATTTGTTGATTTGTTGAATGATGTCTAACCACTGTGAAACATTTTATATGGAAGAACTTTGGGCGGCATGGTGGTGCAGCCGTAGAGTTGCTGCCTTACAGCGCCGGAGACCCGGGTTCGACCCTGACTGCGGGCGCTGTCTGTATGGAGTTTGTACGTTCTCCCCGTGACCACATGGGTTTTCGCCGGCTGCTCTGGTTTCCTCCCACACTCCAAAGACATGCAGGTTTATAGGTTACAATTGTAAATTGTCCCTAGTGTGTGCAGGATAGTGCTGATGTGCGGGGATCGCTGTTTGGCGTGAACTTGGTGGGCCAAAGGGGCCTGTTTCCACGTTGTGTCTCTAAACTAAACTAAACTAAACTAAACTTTAGCAAGTCTCCTTTCATCACTTTGATAACTTCCTTTCAACCCAATAGGAACAGACCCAACTACTTCAGTTTTTCCTTTCCAGTTGCTAAGATCTGTCACCATCCATAGTGGCCTCTCAAAGACAATAACTTCTCACACAAAGGGTGATGGGTGTATGGAACAAGCTGCCAGAGGAGGTCGTTGAGGCAGGGACTATCCCAATGTTTAAGAAACAGTTAGACAGGTACATGGATGGGACTGGTTTGGAGGGATATGGACCAAACGTGGGCCGGTGTGACTCATGTAGCTGGGGCATGTTGGCCGGGGTGGGCAACTTGGATGGAGGGCCCGTTTCCATGCTGTGTCACTCTATGACTCTAATAACCTGATGTAGTAGATGCACTAAGATGCAGACCTAAGACTTTTGCCTCCATCGCAGTGAGAAGATGCTGGGTGGACTCACTGTGGTGGATGTTAATATGTGTTTATTGTTGTTTTTAT
Source organism: Amblyraja radiata (assembly GCF_010909765.2). NCBI lineage: Eukaryota > Metazoa > Chordata > Chondrichthyes > Rajiformes > Rajidae > Amblyraja > Amblyraja radiata. The sequence goes on from NC_045966.1 coordinate 58,467,771, forward strand.
TGTATTATATGTATGACTGCTGCAATTTCGTTCAGACTTCGGTCTGAATGACAATAAAGGCATATCGATCTATCTAATCCAAATCATGATCGCAGGAACATTTGCAAAGTTTATCTAGCTACATTAATGATTTGAATATGCCCTTTTTTTCCCTGTGTTAATCAAAAACTTTTGACATCATGATATATATTTGTCTTCAATCAGCACCTGGTGTAGGATGGTTTTAAGTAAAGTTAAAAATGAGATCCTCTGGCGTATTTAGAAACTTAGGGGCCACAGCAGCGAAACAGGCCCTTTGGTCCACCATATCCATGGCGGACATGAATTGTCTATGTATGCGCAACCCATCTGCAAGCATTTGGTCTGTAGCCTTTTATACTTGTGCTCATCCAGTTACTTTATCAATGCCATAAGCATAGAGTCATACAGTGTGGAAACAGGCCCTTCGGCCCAACTTGCCCACACCGTCCACCATATCCCATCTGCACTAGTCCCACCTGCCTGTGTTTAATAATAATAATAATGGATGGGATTTATATAGCGCCTTTCTAATACTCAAGGCGCTTTACATCGCATTATTCATTCACTCCTCAGTCACACTCGGTGGTGGTAAGCTACTTCTGTAGCCACAGCTGCCCTGGGGCAGACTGACGGAAGCGTGGCTGCCAATCTGCGCCTACGGCCCCTCCGACCACCACCAATCACTCACACACATTCACACACATTCACACACAGGCAAAGGTGGGTGAAGTGTCTTGCCCAAGGACACAACGACAGTATGCACTCCAAGCGGGATTCGAACCGGCTACCTTCCGTGTTTAATAATAATAATAATGGATGGGATTTATATAGCGCCTTTCTAATACTCAAGGCGCTTTACATCGCATTATTCATTCACTCCTCAGTCACACTCGGTGGTGGTAAGCTACTTCTGTAGCCACAGCTGCCCTGGGGCAGACTGACGGAAGCGTGGCTGCCAATCTGCGCCTACGGCCCCTCCGACCACCACCAATCACTCACACACATTCACACACATTCACACACAGGCAAAGGTGGGTGAAGTGTCTTGCCCAAGGACACAACGACAGTATGCACTCCAAGCGGGATTCGAACCGGCTACCTTCCGGTCACCAGCCGAACACTTAGCCCATTGTGCCATCTGTCGTCCCAATCCCGTGTTTGACCCATATCCCTCTAAATCTGTCCTATCCAGTGCTGTGAGAAGACTAAACACCATTAGTTTATCAGTCTGTGTGTTCTAAATGGCAAATATCCTCTAGATGATAACAACGTTCCTTCAGATTCCCTTTGCCCTCTGTCTCAACTTTAACCTGGCCATGGACATCTCCAATATGGGGAAATATAGTTTCTCACTATCCACTTTATCTACTCCTCTCACAATTAGGCACGCCTAACCCACATTTCCCACCATCTCCCACTGTCTCCAACCCCTCACCCCTCCAAACTTTCCATGATCAAGCATTCCATTCATGTGCCCCTCAATCCAATACCACAATCTCTCATTGTCACACTTTATACTTCCTTATCCCTGTGTCTCCCTCCCCCCTGTGTCTGAAGAAGGGTCTCGACCCGAAATGTCACCTATTCCTTCTCTCCAGAGATTCTGCCTGACCCGCTGAGTTACTCCAGCATTTTGTGTCTGTCTTCAGTGTAAACTAGCATCTGCAGTTCCCTCCTAACACACCACAATAACAATGGTCATCACAAGAGGATCCAAGGGTGTGATTTATTCAACAATGAGCCAACACTGCAGTATTTTTAAAACATCTCAAACAATCCTCGACATTTTTTGCATTGTTAATGGAACAGGTTCCACTTGTGCATCCGTCTCTCCCAGTATTCCACCACTACTGGCCCTGTACACCTGCAGCGAAGCCTCATGCAGAAGAACCCCCTCCCTAAGTCCCTTTTGCTTCCACATCTCCTTTCAGATCCACCTAAAAACCGCCCTTTTGACCCAGCCTTTTCCCTGTTTTCTTTGGCCCAGTGTCAATGAGCTGGCACGCGCTCAGTCTCAGTACCATAGGTGTGGAATTTTCCCTGTGTCAGAGGTGGTGCATTAAGTGTACCCCATTATAACCTTGATGTGGGACCAGAGCAATGTGAAATTAGAAATGAGATGTAGTTAGGTCTATGGACAATCAGGACCAGCTAACTCATGTTGGATAAAGTAAGCAAAAGTAGGCAATAGGTTTCTTGTTCATTTGGACCATTTACTGTTTCTTAATTTCAACGTCTCCATCACAGGAGATAGACAATCGACTGACATCTATTATAAACCTACTGACTGCCACAGCGATCTAGACTACACTTCTTCCCACCCTGCGTCCTGCAAAGACTCTATCCCCTGCTCATAATTCCTCCATCTACTCTGCATCTGCGCCCAAGATGAGGTGTTCCATACCAGGACATCCGAAATGTCCTCATTCCTTAGAGAATAAGGATTTCCCCTCTTCCATCATAGATGAGGGCCTCCCACGGGTCTCCTCGATCTCCGCTCTTGCTCCCCCTGCCCCCAGTCTCAACCGAGACAGAGTCCCCCTTTCCTCACCTTTCGCCCCATCAGCCGTTGCATACGGCACATAATCCTCCAACATTTTTGTCACCTCTAACGGGTCCCCACCACCAGCCACATGTTCCCATCTCCACCCCTTGCCACTTTCCACTGACCGTTCCCACTGCAACTCCCTGGTTAACTCATCCATTCCCACCCAAACCATCCCCCCATCCCCCCGGTACTTTCCCCTGCCTCCGCAGGAGATGCAACATCTGTCCCTATACCTCCTCCCTCGACTCCGTCCAAGGACTCTGACAATCGTTTCAGATGAGGCAGAGGTTCACTTGCATCTCCTCCAACCTCATCTACTATATCCGCTGTTCCAGTTGTGGACTCTTATTCATTGACGATACCAAACGTAGACTGGGCGATCGTTTCGTTGAAGTCCAAGTAGACCGACCTGATCTCCCGGTTGCTGAACACTTAATAATAATAATAATGGATGGGATTTATATAGCGCCTTTCTAATACTCAAGGCGCTTTACATCGCATTATTCATTCACTCCTCAGTCACACTCGGTGGTGGTAAGCTACTTCTGTAGCCACAGCTGCCCTGGGGCAGACTGATGGAAGCGTGGCTGCCAATCTGCGCCTATGGCCCCTCCGACCACCACCAATCACTCACACACATTCACACACATTCACACACAGACAAAGGTGGGTGAAGTCCCCCTCCCAGTCCCACTTGAACTCCCCCTCCCAGTCCCACACTGACCTTTCTGTCCTGGGCCTCCTCCATTGTCAGAGTGAGGCCAAACACAAATTGGAGGAACAGAACCTCGTATTTCGCTTGGGCAGCTTACAACCCAATGGTTTGAATATTGACTTTTCTAACTTCAAGTAACCCTTACCCTCTCCATCCCTCCCCATCCCAGTTCTACGACGTTTTTCTGTCCTCCTAATTAAATTTCACTGATTGTGTGCCTCTTTGTCAACTTCTCCTGTTTTCTATGCTTTTAAAGACTTAATAATTATGAATGCAGGAGTCATTCAACTCTTGTGCCATTCAGCTGGATCCCAGCTATGCTGTAGTCTAATCCCATTTACACATAATGAGGGCTCCTTAACCATAAAAACCTCTTTCTATCCCATGTTAAAGGCAATCGAGAAACGTGATAAAAATTGAAGCCAGATACCATGTTCACAGACAAGAAGTAACTTTAATTAAATATTATGCAAGTTGAAAAGTTTTTTACAGCTCAAATTTCTGCAAAAAATTTATAACAATCTCTACAGTAGTTTGTCTAACCATTTATCTGTACAGTGTGTCCAACAGTTCACATAAAAGAAGTGGAAGGCAATCAGTTTAAGTGAGACTACAGCTGATGTTGGCAACTGGGAGGTAATGCTTCACATTTCCAGCAGGAGATTTCCTTCCTGTGTCAGTGTTCAAGTCCTGAATCTATCATTGACTGCGTTGTGTAGAGTCCATCGCCAGCGTGCCGCCCGCTAGTTGATATCAGCACGCGGGGAACTAGTCAGCCGATGGGACTGAAGAGAAGATGGGACGAGGACTCAGGTCAAAAAACTGGCAAATCTATTCCGTATCCCAAGCATCAGCTTCTGTTTCTTCCTCACTCCTCCCTCAAGAAAACTCCTGACGTTTCTTCGCTATTTTGTTTTGCTTTTCACTCGCAAGTGAGATTCAAAATGTCCTTGTAAAGCCACTGAAATATTAAACTGGGAGCTTTGCAGCACTGACACATCATGTGTGGATTATATGGCAACAAAAAGAATTACATTTCTCAGGGTAACAAAACAACTAACATTGTGCTTTTTTTTTAAAGTATATGATTTCTCCTTCTTTTGGACAATTCAGGTACAGGATACAATGTTTTTTTTCTGAAATGAATATGCTTTGCATTGTTAAGGCATCCGAACTGCTGGTTTATAGATTTTGATTAATGTCAAAGTAAACAGATTGAGAGAGCGAGAGATAGAGAGAGCGAGAGAGAGCGGAAGTAAAAGAGAGAGAGAGAGAGAGAGAGAGAGAGAGAGAGAGAGAGAGAGAGGTGATAGATAGATAGATAGATAGATAGATAGATAGATAGATAGATAGAGAGATAGATAGATAGATAGATAGATAGATAGATAGACTAGATCTCTCTAGATAGAGAGAGATCGAGAGAGCATAGATCTCTCGCTATCTATATCTCTCTATATCTCTCTCTCTCTATATCTAGCTCTCTCTATACGCGCTTCTATCTTCTCTCTCGTCTTTTATCTCTATATCTCTCTCTCGCTCCTCGCTCTCTCGCTCGCTCGCTCTCTCGCTCTCTCTCTCGCTCGCTCTCTCTCTAGCTCTCTCGCTCGCTCGCGCCGCGCGGCTCGCTCTCTCGCTCGCTCGCTCTCCTGTCGTCGCTCTCGCCCCTGCCCGCGCGTCCGCGCGCGCGCCGCGCCGCGCTCTCGCGCTCGCGCGCTCGCGCGTCGCGCGCTCGCGCTCTCTCGCGCGCGCGCGCTCGCTCGCTCTCGCTCTCTCTCGCGCCGCGCTCTCTCTTTCTCCTCTCGCTCGCTCTCTCTCGCCTCTCTCATCTTCTCTCTCGCTCTCTCTCTCCTCGCTACATCTCGCTCGCTCGCTCTCTCGCCTCGAGAGAGAGATGAGAGAGAGAGAGAGAGAGAGAGAGCGAGAGCGAGAGAGAGAGAGAGAGGAGAGAGAGAGAGGAGAGAGAGAGTAGAGAGAGAGAGAGAGAGAGAGAGAGAGAGAGAGAGAGAGAGAGAGAGAGAGAGAGAGATACTAGCAGATGACATAAGAATGTATTTTCCAAAAGATATTTAAAATAATTTTTAGTCTTCCCTATATTAGTACAGTAACGAAGTGACCACCATCCAGTGTGGAGAAGGTACTCCATGCATACTATTACATTTAATTTCTAAACCTTTCTTAAACTGTGAAAAAACAAAATTTGCCACCTTAAATCTACAGAACTAAATGCTATTGAATAAGATGCTGCTTTTTTTGCCACACAATTTTTTAAAAATCTTGACAATTCAGTTCAACTGACAAAGAAATATAAAAATAGACAATGGCTTCTTTTTTGACTTGACCTTTGAAACAGAAAAGGGAAGCATGATTTAAACCAATACTTAGCACAATATCGACTCGATTGAAAAGAAAAAATGTAATATGATATATTATATATGGAAAACAAAAACTTTAAAATTACATTGAAACAACGTCTTACTTAGGTACAATTTTAAATGGCTTACTTTGTTGACACCCCCCATGTCTTACCATAATTACATGTTAAAATGAGTCAAGCGAATAAACAAATAGGGAAAAGAACACAGCCAAAACAAAGCAATGTACAAATTTCCAAAGATAAATACATTATTTATAAGCATATTTTACAAAACAAAATTCAAATGTCGTCTTTAAACTGATGCATGTTTAATTACGCAAGAATGTGCAAGCCAAATATAACGAATAGTAGTGGACTCCTTGCAGTAATAAAAATAGGGCGCAAAAAAAATAAGTTTATGCAATAAAATTCCTTGTTAATATTGAAAATTGCATTTAAGACATTGAAATGTATAAATATTTAAACAACAACTTTTGGCAAAGGAAAAAATTCACAAAAAATCTACAATATTTATAACTACATACAAACACAATACAGCGGAAAATTATTGGATAATGCATTATCAGAACTCTGATGGTTCTTCGATTAAGAGCATTCTCAATACCGTGCTAATAAAATTGTAATTTTCAACTAAAAAAAACTCCCCCTTTGTGTTTGTCCGCACACAGCACTGGTATTTAGCTTCCGTCTACATTTCCACCCCTGTAAATACAGCAGCTAAAACTATATTGCATTTTCCAAAGTACTTCACAATGTACAATCCCTTGTTGGTGAAGTGCTGGTTGTAAAATATGTTGTCGCGTCTCCTAGTCCTGATATATTTATTTTATCTTTTCAAAAGGAAACAAGGCAATTGGACCGGACAGTTTGGGCACTCGGCTGGGACTGCAGCAACTGGCTGGCACTGGGATTGGCAACACAATTAGGAAAGCACAAGAAGAGTCTCAGATGCCAGCTGGTGTTATTCCTCCACCCACCCCGACCCTTAAAAAGATGGATGTGAGTGAACAAAGCCGTTCTGCCCAGCCGTCACATCCTTTACAAAAGAACCAACGGCCCCGACCACATATCACAGCAGCCAACAGCTCTTCCTAAACGATTCCTGCTTTTGTTTGATTTCTGCACAGCCCGAACAAGCAGTTCATCACCTTAAACAGCATTATTAGCATCTGTAGGGCTGCCGCGTGTTGGTCCTATGTCTTGTTCTATTTTTTATTTGTCTATAATCTCAACCAGCCCATGAACACAGCATAGTCTCCCATTGAAACAGTTTTAGCACTGTGACAGTCGATGGTGAAACTGGATAGAGCAACATCCAGATTCAATCCAGTTACAGTTAAAAGCCACACTGTCAAATCTACAGGTTGGAACCAACTACCACACTCTAAACTCTCTACATTTCCCCATCTAATAATTATCACTACTCATTTCATCTCCCTTCACACACTTTTTTGTTTCTCTCAGTCAAATTTGATTCTCGTTATAAATTAACATCACATTCTTTTACAGAGTTCCTTCCAGATCCTTCTAATTCTAAAAGGCATTTGTTCTGTTAAAATGAATAAATTGGGTTTAAGCATTTGGAAAAAAGAGAACATTTGTCAACGTAGAACAAACCATTTTGCTTTGTTTTTGTCACTTGAATGTTGGGGATCTATGTAAATTGGTGCGTAAATTGTCACCGTGCTTTCAATTCATCAGAATTGGCAGGGTTGAAGGTTTAAAGAGTGTTGCTTGTGATTGTTTAACTCCACACAATCCCCCTCTAAAAGGCCTGAGTTAATAGTTCCATTCATCTGTGGGACTTGCATCTCATCTTCTCACGAAGCACGATATTCATTGCAATTGGCAGCACATGGATGCAGTCTTCAAGGCATGGGATCGATCTACATTGGAGGGACTATCATACCAGAGATAGCTGTAAAACATAAAAGAGGAAAGGACACTTTTATTGGAAAGAACAATATACAGATGAAAACAGAAGACAACTTATTCAGATTGATTCACAAGTGTTTTCTGTTTTTTTGTTTCTGTACCTCATAGAAACATAGAAACATAGAAAGTAGGTGCAGGAGTAGGCCATTCGGCCCTTCGAGCCTGCACCGCCATTCGATATGATCATGGCTGATCATCCAACTCAGTATCCCATACCTGCCTTCTCTCCATACCCCCTGATCCCTTTAGCCACAAGGGCCACATCTGACTACCACACCTAACTCATGCACTCTCTATTGATAGAATATTTGAAATACTATCATGTATAAAATCAAATGTATAAAATCATGAGAGGAATAGATCAGGTAAATGCACAGAATCTCTTGCCCAGAATATATAGGCTC